>NC_136487.1:173572851-173575351 GCF_053919585.1 Euprymna scolopes | reverse complement strand
ATTCAAATAATGTTAATCTTAAAATTATTACGTTACATGTTTTCGCATGATTCAAATAATGTTGTTAATCTAAAAATTGTTACGTTACTTGTTTTTCATGAGTCAAATAATGTTGTTAATCTTAAAATTATTACGTTACAGGTTTTTGCATGATTCAAATAATATTGTTAATCTTTAAATTATTACGTTACATGTTTTCGCATGATTCAAATAATGTTGTTAATCTTAAAATTATTACGTTACATGTTTTTGCATGATTCAAATAATATTGTTAATCTTAAAATTATTACGTTACATGTTTTCGCATGATTCAAATAATGTTGTTAATCTTAAAATTATTACGTTACAGGTTTTTGCATGATTCAAATAATTTTGTTATTCTTAGAAGTATTACGTTACAGGTTTTTACAACTAAATTTTACAAAGTATTTTATCTGAGTGTGACCCCTGGCGTAGCGAATAACTACTTGCAGAGGACGATACACAGAATTCAATTAAAGATTATTTAGTACGTATGCCTAGTTATGACTAAACGAATGGGATCATGCTACACTGTTGCTAATTAAAAGTTTCCGTCGAAATTCCGTGCTGATTTCCGAGTTCTACAGAAAGATTCGTCAGTTCTACTAGATAAACGCGAAGAATTTTGGATGGTATTATTAACCGAAATATTGTGAAAACAACGGGGACAATACAAATTGTAATCGGAATAATCGAAATATATACCAATTACCAATCCTCATTTGAAAAAAGTTTAAAACATGACAAAAAACAAGAAACGGTTCATTAGGAATTTGATAACGTTGGATGTGTTCAAGTCCAACGTTAACAACTTCCTAATGAACCGCCCCCTTAAGTAAACACTTCATCAAATCTCCCCACTAACGTAATGTACTTGCAATAACCCTTATCCCTGAGTGGCTTCCGGGGCTTGATTAGTGGTGACCACTGTGTAAAAAAAAATTGTTTTGGATGTTTTCGAAGAGTCATTCTACAAGGCAATGATGTCTTGGCACCAATTGTTCTGTTTATATACATAGTTTATGTAGACCTTCAGTTTCTAGGAGAACATGTTTAGACGATATCCATTCGTGATTTAATCACGTCTTTTCATCAAAATCCTTCCCATTAATTCCATGTAAAATTCAGTTTTCAAACTTCAAAAGCATCAAATCTTCTGGACTGTTTTTACAAATTTTATCTTAAGAATCTGCAAATTTCCGGTGCAACTTAGTATTTTTTGTTTTAGCTTTAATGGAATATCTATTCGCTTATTTCGTTTAATCCTTAGTTTCTTATTGTTATTCTCAAGCAATATGTTCTTAAGAAACCGTTACTCATAATTTCAAGATTATATATATCGTGAAATTGAACACACGTCTATCGCTGTCCGCTGTAAGGGCGAATATACATACTGTAAGACTCCGATAATATGCTGCAATTACACGAAAAAATAGTTAAACAAGGTTTTGTAACTAAAAAAATCTACTACTAAAATAATATAAATACAATAATAAGAGTTATATTGAAAGTAAGCAGAAATCATAATATCGAAAAACGTAATAGTCGTAGATATAAAAATAATAATGTTAAGCATAGCAATAATATTAATGATATAAGTAATAATAATAGTAATAATTATATAATAATAATCATCATAATAATTGTAATAATCGTAATATTACTAATAATAGTAGAAGTAGAAATAATAATAATAATGATAATAATAATAATTAAAATGATAATAATAATTAAAATGATAATATTAATGATAATAATAATATTAATAATAGTAATAAGCATCAGCAATAGTAATAGTCACGAGTATAATAGAATATAAATAATAATAACAGCGTTAACTATAGTAACAGTAATAAACAGAGAAATAATTAAAACAATAATAGCAATAATAATAATTGTCATAATAATGCTAAAAATAGTAACATTTATAATAGTTTTTTTTACATGGAGGTCACCAATTATCAAGGCCCATAAACCACTCGGGGATAAGGGTTAAAATATTCACAATACTTCTACAAATCATTGTAATAATGCAATAGTAATAGTTATAAGTATAATTAAGTTAAAAATTAGTAATGATAAACGAAACACTACTACTACTACTACTACTACTACTACTACTATTACTACTACTACTACTACTAACAATAATAATAAATTGGAAAAGTCTACTTTAGGAGAAAAATAAAATAAAGCACAGAGTGTACCTTCAAATGAAAGACGGAGGAAATGGACTAGGTTGCAAACAATACATAAAATAGAATTAGAAACATGCACAACGTATAACACTAATCACCATAGCAACAGATATTATAAAAATGAAAGAGACAGAGAAGAGATAATAGGTTGAGACGAGAAAAGGAAAATGGAAAAAGAAACAGCTACATGAACCATTCATAAGAATGACAAATAATGAGACTCACAACCATATTTAGACATGGCTAGGAAAAGACACCTAAATAGAGAAACTGAATAACTA
>NC_136487.1:173300351-173570351 GCF_053919585.1 Euprymna scolopes | reverse complement strand
ACACACACACACACACACACACACACACACACACACACACACACACACACACACACACACACACACACACACACACACACACACACACACACACACACACACACACACACACACACACACACACACACACACACACACACACACACACACACACACACACACACACACACACACACACACACACACACACACACACACACACACACACACACACACACACACACACACACACACACACACACACACACACACACACACACACACACACACACACACACACACACACACACACACACACACACACACACACACACACACACACACACACACACACACACACACACACACACACACACACACACACACACACACACACACACACACACACACACACACACACACACACACACACACACACACACACACACACACACACACACACACACACACACACACACACACACACACACACACACACACACACACACACACACACACACACACACACACACACACACACACACACACACACACACACACACACACACACACACACACACACACACACACACACACACACACACACACACACACACACACACACACACACACACACACACACACACACACACACACACACACACACACACACACACACACACACACACACACACACACACACACACACACACACACACACACACACACACACACACACACACACACACACACACACACACACACACACACACACACACACACACACACACACACACACACACACACACACACACACACACACACACACACACACACACACACACACACACACACACACACACACACACACACACACACACACACACACACACACACACACACACACACACACACACACACACACACACACACACACACACACACACACACACACACACACACACACACACACACACACACACACACACACACACACACACACACACACACACACACACACACACACACACACACACACACACGCACGCACGCACGCACGCACGCACGCACCCACGCACGCACGCACCCACGCACGCACCCACGCACACATATATATGTATACATGATCCGAGGTTATTATTTTCTAGAGGTTAAATAACCAATGAAGTTTAACGAGGTTAATACAAGAGTGCTCAATAGCGAAGTAGGGCAAGTTATACTGTTTTTATTTGACTTAAGCAGTAATATGTTGCTACACAGTCATGAGTATGTTTCGGTTAGCTAGTATTTAGTAAATAGAGACCTATTCAGGCGATATAGCTTATAGGGAAGCAAAGTTTGCAATTGTGACAAAAAATACTTGCTAACCGAAACATACTCATGACTGTGTAGCAACATATTACTGCTTGTGTAAAAACAAGTCATATATATATATATATATATATATATATATATATATATATATATGTATATATACTAGCTGTACCTGGCCACGCGTTGCTGTGGCTCAGTTTGTTAAAATGGAACACATTCCTCAGGAAATATTGCATTTTGTATTGTTGATTTACTTTTATAATTTTTTGCATTTTTTTTATGAATAAAAGTTGTTTTTCCCCCCAAAAAGATGAATTTTTTACCATAAATTCTTAGGTGAAAGTTTTTTTTTATGTTTTTGTTTTTTTTAGGAAAACTTCCACTTAAAAAAGTTGGCAGTAAACATTTCTTTTTGAAAACGGAATTTTTATTATAAAAAGAACAGATGAATCCTTTCTAGGAACACTGTAAATAGTTAGGTGAAAGTAGAGAAAAGTTTGATTTTTTTTCAAGAGAATCTACAAATTATTTTTTTTGCCAACAGATGTTTAAAAATTAACAGAAAAAAATCATTAATTAATTATGCAAAAAAAAAAAAAATGTTGATTTAGTGTTTCAACATTTCAACAACGCTCGGTTGAATCCGGTGATGGCCGATCGGACCCTATTCATAATTGGAATCCGGGGGGGGGGGTCAAATTCTGCATGAGCACCTCTCTTTTCAATTTCATTTTTTGTTCAATTTTTGGAGTGGGCTATCAGCGATTGCAAACTAACAAATTTAACAATTAAATAATTTTTATAAGTGCTAATGCCAATCCTTGTAAATCAATCCCCCTTATTGGAAACACTCAAGAGAAGGACGAAACCAAATTATTGCCAGTATGTTTGGGAGAGGTTCTATTTTTCTTTTTTTTCAATATTTTAAGCAAATTTGACACTCAGCTACCAGATTTTTATGGGTCGCTCGGTTTCTAATAAAATGTAAGTAGAACTAGACGTTTATAACTTACGATAAAACTTGCTGAGTGTGCGCTGTTTTACGGTTGTTGTAAAAATGGAACGGAAACTTAAATTTCGCTCCGTTTTAAACATTTTTTTAATTGTGCCCTCATAACGAATATAATCAAAAGAATAACATTCAACAATTGTACTTTATATATATAAAACACAAAATATTAAAAAGAAAAAAAGAAAAAAGTTATTAACGAAAGGGAAATAATTCCATTTTTAAACGAAAAAAGTCAGTTTGATATATCTTTTTGTTATTTTTTACATAAGTCCAACTTACCGTTCATATTGGAAATTTCGACATTTATAGGTTGTTGGGTACGTTTAAAACAAAAATACACTAAAATCTACCCATGTTAAGAACGGCTCCCGGAATAGACACCCTCAACCTTGTCAGCATACCCGAAAACCTATAAAAGTTGACATGTCGAATGTGAACGATGAGTTGGATGTAATGTGAAAATGTACCGAATATAAAAAGGAACGAAATTTAAATTTCCGTTCCATTTTTACAACAACCGTAAAACAGAGCATTCTATGCCAATTGGGCCTAACTTAGTGTATTAATGTTATTTTTTAAGTGAAAATAATATTTGTTTGGATATAAATTCCTAAACTCATTTCACACTAAATAATTTAGGTGACTGAAATAGGAATCTAATTGAATCTTTAATTTTCTGAATAGTAAAAAACTGATCCATAATGGTCGATTTGCTGCTAATATCTATTTTTTAGGTACGGGCAAAAATAAATTAATAAGAATAGGGGGATCTAGTTTTGAAAACCGATTGATCATAATTTTTGTAGGTTTCCGACAGCTTTTTGATTGTATTTGAAAGATTCAGGACTAAACTAAATTTTCCAAAGGAAAAAAATATTTGTACACGTGAAAAAAAAGTTATGAAAAATGTTTTCACGGCGAGTTTACCAATTTAGTTAAATTTTGAAGTTAAATAAATTCATTGTAAAACTCCTTTTAGAGATAAATATTAAGTTTTCTGGGTCTATTTTAAAGATAATTAGTCCTAAGATATTGAATTAAATAAAAAAAAACACCTTGTTTGTGCTAAAAATAGCTGAATTAGCCCCATAACCGAGTGTTTTTGCAAATCGTACTTTTGGAAATACGGAATATATAGAGGCCCAAAATCTGAGACAGTCGAAAAGCTGTCTGAGAATGACCTCATGTAATTAAAAGGGAGGAGGGGTGCTGGGCCTTTTTTTTACCCAAACGGGCATCCGTACATTTCTATTGTAAATGTTTGTATAAATTATACAATTTTTTAAATATAATTATTTTTCTATGTTCCTGTTTTTAAATTAATTTTTTTTAATTATTGGCCAAGATTATATAATAATTATGTTACGCCGAAAGTTTCACATTCTTGCGAGCGAGGAAATTATAAAAGTCTTGCATATGAAAATTATGCGAAATCTCTAATTTAAAAAGAAGTAGAAATATTTTTGCTATTATAATTTTTTTGCGAAAATATTAAATAAACAACGCTTAATTCAATGGTAATATCGATAGTTCGAGAACTTCATTTTTCTTCGAGTTATATCGAATTCATTAATACGGATTTAGGGGCTTTTTTCGTAATGTTCCTGTAAAAATTATTTTTTTTATTGTTATAAATTACGATGCTTTATTTCTGTAAAAAAAGCAAAAATAAATTCTTGCGTTTTTTAATTTCCGACTGAAAAACATAACTTTAGTAAAGGTATTTTTTATGTAAATAAAGTAATGCATTTTCACTAAGATATAAATAAAAAATAATTAGTTCATTATATTCCGCGATCATTATTTGATAAATACTGAAATCTTCATTAAAATTTGTTAATTTTCTGATTCAATGCAAAATTAACTACCAAATTTTGCATTAAAGACTATTTTAGCTTTGCTAACTTTATGCAAATTATACTCATTCAGTATGTGTTTTTTTATATTTCTAGTCTTTTTACTTGTTAGAGACTAATTAATGGGTGAGTGAGATATATAAAGGTATCAATCACCAATACCGTGAGAGTTCTACAACGATCGCCAAATAGGCAAGACGCCTATGCTGTCTCCAATAAGACATGCAACACGCCACCTGCTGGAATATCTCCAACTGAAGTATATCTGAAGACATGTAAATATGTATATAACTTTTCTTCCTAATATATTATTGTTATCCCTTTACTTTCCGCGTTCTTGTTAATTATTTGTGCACATACAACACAGACTATTAATATTTGTGTTGACATCTTATATCGGAATAAACTTGCGACTCCCCCAATTCCAGAAAATATTTATTTAGAGTTGAGGAAATTCGTCACCATCTCGGTAGAATTCAGTTTTAACGATATTGTGTACAGACAGAAAGATGGTGTAGCCATGGGTTCTCCATTGGGACCAGCGTTGGCTAATATCTTTATGGGTTTCAATGAACAAGGTCTATTGTCTGTTTTGCATAAACCAGACATTTATTTTCGTTACGTTGATGACACTTTCTGCTTATTTGACAACGACACGAATGCGGATGCCTTTTTTGTTTCGTTCAATAACGTTCATTCAGCCCTTAAATGTACGGTAGGCAAGGAAACGAATTCTACTCTTCCGTTTTTTGGATGGTGTTGTGCCCAAGACATCCCCGTGTTTTCTTACTTCTGTTTATCGTAAACCTACCTTTACCGGTCTCTATACGCGTTGGGACTCTTTTTGTCCTACAAACCAAAAATACAATTTAATTAAGACTTTAGCACATAGGGCCTTGATCATTTGTTCTAAAGTTCATCTGGATGACGAGCTTAAATTTATTACTAAGACCCTTTGTAATAATGGTTACCCCTTAGATATTGTTGAAACTACTATTAATAAGAAAGTTTCCAATTTTTATAAACCTAAAGAAATTATAGTTAATAGATGTCCTGTTTACCTATGTCTACCTTGGCTAGGTAACACAAGCGATCGATTTGCCAAGCCAATTTCTTTGTCTGTGCAACGGTGTTATTTTGCATCGAATCCGCGTGTTGTTTTTTCAACCAAGCCTATGTTGACGTCCATTTGCAAAGATGTCCTTCCCCCCTCCATAATAATTCTTTTATTTATTTATTTAAATGTAGTTGAAGTGCGCACTATGTTCGGCGAACATCGCAAAGATTAGATTTCCGTTTGAAACAACATGCACCATCAAAGATTCGTTATGCAAAATTTTCACCCTCGAATGTTCTGAATAATACGTATGGTTCTGCGATTTACGACCATCTTATAAATAACCATGCGTGTGCCACGAATTTCAGTGCTGACATGTTTACGATCTTGAGTAAGTCGCGCCCTCCCTATCATTTAAAATTCTAGAGACTATTTTTATTAAGTCTTTGAGACCTTCTCTTTGCAAACAAAAGCAACATCTTCTAGGACTTAGTTTAGTTTCTATGTAATTTTCCCCCGTTTATTTTTCGTTTTTTTCCTACCCTCGCCATATTCATGACTTTTTAAAATCGTATTTTTACTCGATTTAGCTCTATTGAGCGAGGAACGAAACCTGGTTCGCTAACTTTTATTTTCATTTTTTATTTTTTATAATCATTATGTTGATTGGTCTGCATTTAGCCAATATATATATATATATATATATATATATATATATATATATATATATATATATATACAAAACATGTTTCCCAAATATTTAACCTCTAATAAGAAGATACGTTAAAGGAATAAAAGTACTACTTCTATTACTGTTTTTACTGCTACTACTCCTCCTACTACGTCTACTAACATTAGTATATTATAATGTTCAAAATAAACTATAGACTGATAATCTTCTTGTGATGTATATAGGGATTCTTTAGAGTACAATTCAGATATCAGTTCTACCGCTATGGGAGCAGAATGTATGTCTAGAAATGACAAGAAGAACATTAATATTAATTGACTAAAAAATCCCGAAGGGTTAACATGACGATGACATGGGTCGACTATCATTTACAACAATTGATGATGTACGAAATATCGGATATGATTATCGGCTTGATGGAAAAAGTGATGGAGAATGATGGAGCTGATAGGAATATAAATACAACAAGGCATTTTTTGAGAACTTGGAATTATTAAGGGTGGGTGGGAAGGGGAATAAAACACTCTGGTGTGTGAACGACGGTGGACCGTTTTCTGTAATAATAAAAAAAAAACGTCCTTAGATTTGATGCTTTATATAGACACGCTTGTTTACTCAAATCTCACTGAACGCAAAGTTGGGTATATAAAATATCCTACTCGAGGTCTCGCTTTAGTAGTTAATTTTTGGTTTTCAGACAGAAGATATGTGTGTCTACATTACCAGAAAAAGTTACTTTTAAGCAACGACGACATTTCGTTGAAAGCCTTAATGTCCTTCCCCACCCTCTTACTCGTCGAAATTGCGCTTCTCTTTGGAATTAAGTTAAGAGCTTTTATCTGATACTCTCTAGTTGGAAGATCTTAAACAAAAGCAAAAACTTCTTCAAAGGAATATCCAGATTACCCTAAAAGAGTAAACGGAGTATTCTTCAGAGTTGTTTTTTGTATTCAAGCGAGAAGTAGAAGATTGGTTGGAATAATTTGGGCTCTCCTTTAGCATAGAACAACACTAGCTGCAGATAAGACACTGCATCCTTAGCAAGTTTCAGTTAAACTTCTTTCTACTTCAAGTATAAAGTATAACAATGATTCAGTCGCCTGCAGAAAGCTAACCAAAGTGAAATTCCAACACCCACATCGATAGAAAGAGATTCTGATCCTACTCCAAGGCAGGAGAATCCGGTTAGTCCAGACAATTGTAGGTGACCTTTCTTAAAATCGACAACCCATTCCTCCTTTTTAGTAGAGCTTTCCAAATAAATTTCGAGGGACCACACTTTAACGAGAAAGACCTTGAAATCAAGAAAACGAGCTTCAAGGACATTTTAACGAAATTTGAAAATGTTGCCACATCAATTACATCGGGCAGAGAAAAGTTTTTTATCTTGAGATGCTCCTTGGAACTAATAGATCATCGTCCCCCTCTAAAGAGAGTTACCCGATTGTCTTGGGAGGCAGAGCCCTTCAACTCATAAACTATTTCTTCCTCTCTGAAGTTTTTAAAGACTACTATTTAGACTCGGAGGAAATAAGAGCGGAAACTATTCGAGAAATATTGAATTTTCAACTGGACAATCCCCAAAATTTTGTAGAGTTAAAAAAATCTCCTGATAAATAAGTAGGCAGATATTTGGTAACCTGAGACACTATAAAATTTTGAAACATGGGGATTTGTCCACTGACATTATAATTATATAAAATTGTTGGCTAAATTTCTGTCGAAAATAAAAAGAGGACTAATGCGGATCCTCGACGTTATCAACATTCTTAAAGGAAACCTCGACAATTATATTACGAATTGTGATTGTCAGAAAACCAGCTAAGATTTTGACTGCAAAACATATGGCTACAATCAGAGTTTAAACGGTAAGTAAATCTTTGTATAACACTTTCAATATTTTGAATATTTGTAAAAGGACTTGGATTTTGCAAAACATGAACATTTGGCTGAGAATTGTCGCAAATATTATTTCCATGAACCGAGGCTGCGCCTCAGCTTCCGGTGCCCTAAGAAGTCTCACATAAGAAACACATGCCATTAAAAACTTCAAGAAAAAATTAATGTCATTTTTGAACATCTAAAGGACACATAACGGCTATGTACCAATCGTCACAGGTAGTATGCAGGTTGATACCTGTCTGCATACGAAAATTTATGATTGTGTTTTCCTGTCTCCTATTATTGGAATAATAGCAGGGAAAGAAGAAAAAAGTGCAAATAAACTGCCCGTTGTTCACCAGCAGTCAAAGAATTTTGTATTAAAAAGCTGAACTGCATTTCCTTAGCAGACATTAAAACTATGGAAGTGAAAATCTTCGGTATAAGTCCACAAAACCTTTAAGGAGATTTCTAGCAAAATCCATACTATTCCAATTCTTTCGACTAGATTGAACTTATCGTACAACCTTGGAGACTTCCCCAGATTCTTAGAAATCTAAAGAGACACGGAGTTTGATACCAAGAAGGACTTGACCGCTATTGATGGATTGATTGGAATACACGCATTCCAGTATTTGTAATTCGTATGTGTATGGGTTGGCATTTAAGAGACAAATAGGATTATCCCGCTTTAAAAATCAGTTGATCTTTTCTGTATAAAACACAGAAAGCATCACAATATAATTAAAACTCCGCAACGTCTGTGGTACAATATTTCCACGACACCAAGTTGGCTGATGGTTTCGTGATGACCACATGTTTCAACTGGTCTTTCTCTGTTTCCTTCCATGCCCACGTTGCTTTAAGATCCGTAGAAAGAAGAGATGAGTGTGGTCGAGTCGATGAAGGTTGGGTTTGTTGCTGGAGGGAAGAAAAGTGGCCCAACAATCAAAAGAAAATGTCAGAAAACGCTTGTTATAAACAATAACAACGTTTATTAACACAATCTTTAAAAACACCACGGAATGGGAGTGATTGTGGTTGACTGGCGGAATAAAGTTTTCGTAGAAAAACTTAACTGCAATTAGACAGCATCAATGATGAAGAATTCAGTGGCAACGGATTTGGTTCTTTAAGCGGCGACAAAAAACGGACCAACTCAGTTTTTCGCTTTGGGTATTCTCTATTTATTGGCTCGAATACTTAACAATCAGTTCTTGATTGGTCAGCCAATGGAGATTGCCAACTAATGGCAATCGTCGTAACAAACACCCTAGTTAGCCTCTGATTGATTTTAGATAATCGGCCAATCAGTTGCAGTCATTGGGAGAGGCTATACGGAGCAAGTTGTATTAGTTGATGGATGATGTATAGCCGCCCAGTCCTTGTGTTAAACTTGTATTCAATTTCAAGTTATGTCGAGCCAAATTTTTGGACAACTTCGAAATATATTTATTGTTTATAATTTTGCAAATTATGATTTTCAGCAGGTGAAAACACCTGCACTTTGTTTTGTTTAAGTCACAATCTCTGCACTCTTAAAATGTTGGATTCCCAAAGCGAATTTATTTTACTTATATATATATTACTTATATAATTTGTTTATAATTCTGAAAGGTTCATACACCTGCATGTGGTTTTTGTTTTATTGACAGTTTTATAGGTCAAATTTTGTTCTTGCTCGGATCACCAGCTCTTTGTTCTCAATGACGGTTTATTACACTTGGTTCTTAAAAAACGTTGGTTGCCCAAACGAATTTTATATTGTTCAATAAAATAATTATTATCATAATTTAATTAGTTATTATTTAATTAACTTCGCCAGTTAACTTTTTGAAACTTAACTAAATCAAATGGAATGCTACACGGACTCTCCGAAAAAAAATCGTTTTAAATGAATAATGTTGAACGAGGTTTAGAGAATATGTTCAACAATGATTCCATTGGATGAAGAGAAGCTAAAGCAGTTCAGAGATTTCATCACATTCAAAGATGGTCACTATCATGTGAAACTTTAGCGGTTTGAAGGTGTTGCTGCTCTCAAAATACTGGAGAATGTGACTAAGAACCTAGAGAGGAAACAATGTATGATCACTAACTACAAATTTTTGAAAAACAAAAGAAATGATGGTATATTGAAGAAATAACAATTTGAACAATTTGTAGAATATATCTGGATTCCCCCGAGGTCAGTGTTTAAGCTGACAGCTCCAACTACTACAAAAGTGAGACTCATCCTTAATTGTTTCTATAAAAATAAAGATTCTGTTTCATTAAATGATTCAACATATCCCGGAGTAAATATTATGGCAGACATCTTATAACTGATGATTCTAGTCGGAACAAAACGGTATGTCTTGTCTGAAATCAGAAAAGCATTTCTGATTATTTGGACCGTAATTGGTTTTGCTTTTCTTCTGAAGAATGGTAAACACTTGCATTGTTGCTGGTACAAAACTATTATATTTGCCTTCAATGTCAATCCTTTTATTGGAAACTATGCACTGAAGTTTCATGCAAACAAATTCCCTTAAGATAAATATTCGCAAGCACTGAAGTCCAATTTTTATGTATACAACTTTGTAAACACCTGGAATAATGCTGAAACCCTATCTTCTCTATATATATCTGTGACAGATTGGCAACAGAAAGGAACTTTGATTTGCAATCTTGCAATTCCAACTCTATTATATTTGCCTTCAATGTCAATCCTTTTATTTTAAACTATGCACTGAAGTTTCATCCTTCCCAACATTGAAACTCCTTATCATGTTTCAAGCACTGAAGTATTTCCCTTTTAAAAAGTCAAAGATGCTCACGTGGTTCTGTTCTGGATTCTGGTTGAGTTCGGCTACACGAAAAACACATTTGTACGAAACCGGTTACAAGATATTGCTCAAATGACTGAGAAACATTGAACTGAACATAAAGGTAAATTATTGATATGTTTCAACTGCGGACAATCTGACTGAAAAAATCACTAGGGGGCTGACTATTAAAAACTTTAGAGAAACATTCTCATATGTACAAGGGACCTGAATAAACAAGACGGGTCGTCCTGGTGCCATCCGAAGCTGGATTGCTTTTCCAGGGGTTATATAGAGCAGGTACATTATTCTGTGAATTGTGTAGCCAAGAAAAAGAATGTAGCTACTGCAGAAGTTAAAATGGAAAAATTTCCCAGCTTTAATAAGTTGATTAGTGTAACATCACTGTTTTTGAAAGTTTATCAACATACTAAGAAATAGGGAAATCGATTCTAAGTTCAAGCAAATAGCTATCTGTTGAATGATTAGCAGGATATTGGATAGCGCAAACCAGAGAGGCTAGTAAGAATGTGGTTGGCAATTGCCTTAAATACAAAATGTACAACGCAATTTCCTTTTCAGTCCCAAAGTAAACTGGCTTACCAGACCTTCAATTAAATTTCTACAAAGCAATATGGACAAAACCAGACTTATTTATGTATAAGAAAAGGAGAAGGATTATAAAGTGTACATCATTCTCTTTAGATGAATGAGAATTAGAGGTGTACATTTACAACTGGTTCCTGGCATGGCAGTAAAATAATTTCTTAAGACATTCATAAGGTTGAAAAATGCAAATGGATTTCCCACAGGACCGTGGCATAGTGGATAAACTACTTCGCAAAAATTCAGCTGTAAGGTACACGTTTCTGGAGATTGATGATTCAATCCTCAGTTATGGCACCGCTCACAAATTAGGACGTCCACCCAGTCATGGATGACTAAACGAGAGAATGATACCCCGTTGATTATGTATTATATTATATTTTTCTTTGAAAGTCCGTGCCGATTCAAGAGTTCGACAGAAAGATTCCCGAGTTATACAATACACCTGACATTATATCGACCGAAATCATCAAGACAAGAACAGTAGTTTGAATAATCCAAATAATGTGAATTATCCAAAGATATTTTCCTATTTTCAAGAGAATAGCAGAAAGAAGAAAAATATGAATATGCTAATCAGAATCAAATATCAATGTTTTAAATACGATTTCATTCATGTCAATATTCTAATATTAGTTTACATTACTTTATATATTGTTTGAAAATAATAACATCAATTGTTAAACAAAAATATAATCAAACATGTAATGTCTACAACATGAAAACATGTGAAAAAATACTTTAAAATGCTTTAACTTTGTTATTCCAAAATCATTCTACCGCTCTTGAAGATATATCACTGCCGATGCAATCTTCTATCTGTATAAGAGCCAGGTACGCCCTATCCAGCCTTGAGAGAGTTCCAAACCGGTTTCGAAACCTAGTAGATGATGCTCTTTTCCTTTTCTTGCATCTTCTTTCGCACAGAAGAGACATTGCAAGCCTGACTCTGCACTATTCTTATTTTCATAGCAAATGCTCGACTGAACTCCAATCTATAGTTCCTCCTTGCAAAATGTTCTCAAAAACACTCGACTATCCACAACTACTATATACGATTTCTCCCACTCTTTATCTGTGCCTAAATCTAAAATAAAACTACTTTTCCAGAACTTTCCACCTGTGGAACACTGTTCCGCTGACCTGCTTCCTGGTTGAATACAAATCCAATGTAAATAAGTTCTTATTGAGCCGTCCTAATGAAGAATCAAATTCTATCCAATTTACACCATTAAGCATTACAACACTGCCGCCTTACATTCATTAACCCTTATCCTCGACTGGCCTTCGTGTCTTGATAAGAAATTACTCCCAAGTAAAAACATTATGTTAGTTTTAATATGGTATTAAAATAATATATCACATTGTTCGACGCTATGTTCTTTTTAGTGAACTGTATTCGATTTACACTCCTAAATAACAGCCTCACATTGGCGTCGTTAAGAGAACATAAGAAACAACGACTTTTTCTTCTGAGCACACCCACTGCGAATATGAACATCGTATGCGTGGTTATGAAATCGACTTGCATGTCTTGAAGCGTTTAGGCAGTTCTCGCTAATATATTTATGGACCTTACATCGGTGGAACAACTCATGTCCTAGGGAATGTTTCTTCTATTAACTACGCCTCCCCCAAATCAGAATCAAACGTGAACTTGCAAATAAAATCCACAAACTTTGTGTAGTTCAACCATAATACTAAGAATTAAAAGGGTTGATATTATCTTGATACGGCATAATCACCTTGACACACCAGTGACGTCAGATTACCGAAGTTAACCAACGATGCATCTGGCTAATACCAGATGGGCGACTATTTGGGAATACAAGGCGCTGTATAAGGTGGTGGGATATCACTACTGTCAACGGAGAAAGTTAAGCACCTTCTTCTATCAGCTAGTCTATGGGAGACCCCTAGGCAAGATCGAGTGACCATTTCAGCCTCCACCCCTAATCAGAGTAACAAAGTCATGGAAAGAAAGTGACTGATGTCATCTGATGTCATACGTAAGCAATCAGGAATAATTCTGTTCATGGTTTCGTATCTCGTTGTGCTGGGCAGAAGATCTCTGTGGGTACAATGGTCAGGACAATCGCCTAGTATGGGCACTAATCGGACAGAAAGAAACTGCACCTACTGTCTGTACAACTGCAAAGAACACTTTGGCAATACATAAAACGCTTTGGTAAAAATAAATTGAATTGGGTTGTGAATGATGAGCAACAATGAATTCATGAATTCCCCGATGAGGATAAATAGATGGGGAGTCATAGCCGTCAATATCTGTACCAGACAGGATAACACTTTAATTGAATCAAATTATATTTCAGACTTGTTTGGGCTGTGACGGTTTTCATCAATGTAGCACTAATATGAGGATCAATACAATCTCTTAGATAAACCCGCTGTTAAAAATCTCCGGGGATCAAATCTGATGACTATAGAGCCTATTCATAATCACTCTTTTACTGATGAGAGGATTACGAAATTGTCCCTGCATATATTTGCACGGCGATAAAAAAACTTTTTAATATCGATGACAAGAACGTGGTGCTGAGTATGTTGTAGACTGTACCAAATATGGTTGGATTATTATCTTATTATCGAGTGACAGTTTTTGGAGGAGGTTTGCAAAGAGAGTTCGAATATTGTTAAATATTAAATAGACTTTATATGCTGTTATAAGTAAATGTGGATATTTCACATCACTCAATAAATTCCGGCCCTCAGACCTAGATGGCGTTACATATAATATATATGGCTGTTTATAAAGTACTATTCGGAACAATTGTTACTTTTGGATTCGAAATCTTACATTTATTGTTGTTTTATTTTTACACACACAAACATATATATATATATATATATATATATATATATATATATAATAAATGGATTTTACTTGTGCAAATGGAAATTCAATTAACTTTGTTGAAGCTATATATTTGGATTTTACCGTCACTGGATTATTTATCTTCCACCAGACTATCCATTCACGTGTAATCACCCTTTTCTTCACCATATTCCCTCTGCTTCACTTTTTTGTTATCAAGTAAGATCTTTGACTTACTTGTTGTTTCATCAAATACTTTTGCATGCAAAATCCGATCCTGCATTTTGCTAATTCCTACCCTCTGATGAGAAGGGAAGTATTTCTTCGAAACTCCGCGGATTAAGGACTATCCCCTTATCAAATGTTTCCTTTTCAGATTAAATACGTTTTTAACTCTTTTTCAAAGTGTTTTTTTTACACGTTTTATTAACTGTTTGCTCGTATATATATATATATATATATATATATATATATATATATATATATAAAACTTTCTCTGTGTGTGAGAGTCCGTTCCCTATGGATCCGAAAACAGCTGAACGGATTTGTTTGAAAGTTTGCACGAAAGTACTTGATGTGTCTGAGAGTTTCCTTACATAAAGTTTTGTATAGGAGTACGTTTGATAAGTATCGATAATCGATGATATAAAATCTGATTAAGAAAGAATATCTTATTTCTACTAAAGTTAACAATTTTTACAGCCCAACATGAGTTTTATTCCCCGTAAAAACAGAAAGACTACCCATAAACTCTACTGTAGATTCTTTTATAATAACAGGGCCGCTTTCAATATTTTTTTCTTCTTAGAGCACAATTGAACTATGATACTTAACGTTTGTTCGTTTAATTTTAACTCAAGTGATTATGTAAAAATAATTTCATAAAATCAATAGTTGGTTCTTTGATATGACAGGGGCGCGTCTGAAATGAATGGTTCCGTTTAAAGGACACTGTAAGCGTGATATTCGATTTTTTCATTTTAAACGCCAGTCTGTGTTATAAAAATACTTTTATCAAATCATCAGTAAGTTCTTTACAGCGCAATGCACACTAGAAAGTAAAGTCTTAGTGACCAAGTCTCATCTTCCCGATGCACTGCAGTAGGTCCGCGACTAGAGCAGGCGATCCGTCGATTAGATTAAAAAATTGACAATTTAACCGATTTCCATTACAAAATAATGAGTATTGGCACTGTGAAATATTTGTTGATTTTCATTCAATCCTGGGCAACATAGGGTCTCTCTGCTAGTTATTTAAATAAAAATTCTTTTAACTGTCTTATCCATGCATACTGAAATTGTCACCTCCAATGCTGTGGAGATTGAAGGTTTAATCTTCATTGTGGCGACAATAAAATACAATTGCAATCAGATCATACTATCTCCGTAGATTTTTCTGTTCAACTTGCAGATGTTCGAGTTTGACTAAAAGATTCCAGAGTTTCGAGAACCTGAAGAAGATCGGAGTAACGTAAAAATCTTGCGTTCTGATGGTCATGAAGTCGCTGAAGGCGTTTTTGTTATCGCTTAGGTTTTGGAAGCATTTCTCATGCAGAAAGTTGCCGAGAAGATTGAAAACGTGGTAGTCAGTAGGTGAGAGGGTTGGAGATTATGGCAGATGAAGCAGACTTTTGTAAGCTAATTCGTCCACTTTATGCAGCGTCAGTTTAGCAACATGCTGACAGGCATTTTTGTGGAGGAGAATTGGGTCTTTTCTGTTGATTAATGCTGGGAATTGTTGAATTCACTGATGCAATTTATTTATTTGTTGACAGTACTATTCCGCGGTAATGGTTTCGGCTGCATTAAAACCCTGGCTTTGCGAAGTGTCGTGGTGTTTCCTCGGCATCTAACTACTGAGCTGACCATCCGCGGTTGTCGTAAAAAAACCACTTTGCATCACAAGTTACATCCCGGTCGAGAAACAGGTCGATCTTGATGCGTAAAATCTGACACTTTATAATACCGTTTCTTTCGTTGTCGTTCAATTCCTGAGGCACCCATTTATCAAGTTTTTTGTTGTTCCAATCACTCTCCAGTGGTTTGAAATTGTCGTATACGTTACGTCTAATTTAGAAGCAAGCTCTCGAAGAGTTATGCGAGGATTAGTTTAGACTAAGGCTTTTAATTGATCGTTAACAACATCCGTTGCCGACTACTATTCTCACCATCTTCAAGACTCTCGTCGCCGCCACGAAATTTCTTAAAGCATCATTATGCTGTGCGTTCAGTAGTTGTACGTAGGCCAAACATTTTGTTGATATCGCGAGCTGTTTCAGCAGCTTCTCAGCTTATCTTGAATTGAAATAAGAAAATTGTGCGAAGTTACTTTTTTTCTTGTATTCAACGTTCTGAAAAAGAAGATAATTGTTTTAAAACGATTGTAATTTAAACGATAAGATAGAGCGAAAAACGCTCTTAAAATGATATATAAAGTAAAGGTATAATAACGATAACTCATTTATTCCATGCTGGTATTTTTTTTTTTTTAATTAATAACGTATCGTTTTCATATATGGAGTCGCTGCTCTGACATTTGACACAAGACATGTACACAAAGGATACCATTCCAGGCGTGCTTTGCCACGACCTCCGTAAAGCAGGTCTGTCCAAGGAACGTCGTTTATCTGCTGACATCAGAGCTGTTGGCAGCATCACACCAATGCAGATAAAATTAAGCTTCGAAAAGAAGGGTTACACGGTATATGTAGGCATGTGAGGATAGTAATATCGTTTTGTAAAATGTTATTTTAAAATATAATTATCCATTGACACGTGTTTCATCTACAACTCATCAGAGTGGCTGAATCTAGCGGGATTCGAAATCGGTACCGCTCATCCATCTCGCACGACTATTTGGATATATCGCGATTTACTTAGATGTTTTTGGGAATAATTTTCCCTCTAACCAATTTGGTACCCCCCACATGGGGAGCGGCATATATATTATTTTAAAAATATAATTAGCATGGGGTCCCGATTTCGAATCTCGCTAGATTCAGCCACTCTGATGAGTCGCAGACGACGAAACACGTGTCAGTGGATAATTATAGTTTAAAAATAATATATATGCCGCTCCCCCATGTCGGAGTACCAAATAGGTTAAAGGTAAAATTATTCCCTACTCGCATTTAGGTAAAAATGCACTTTCGTAAATAATTGAATTCATTCAAAACGTATCGCAAAAACAAAAACATGCAACATCTTTTAAATTATTGATATTTAAAATATGAATAATGCTCGTTTTGTGAATATATCGGCATTGTTCATCTTTGTGTGGAAATTGGTAAAACGAATTGTCACAATTAAAATTACAAACGAATTTTTCTCTTGAAAATATCAGCGACAACTCAATGTTTATTTACTTTTGACACAGAAACAACTGTTTGAATTAATTCTTGTTTTTCTAAATAAAGTTCAGTGTTATTTATTTTTCTCTTCTGAAATGAATTAAAAAATTGATGCTAATGCAGTTATCTTACCGCGCTGAAATAATAACATTAATATTTAAACAGACATTCTTAACATGATTAGGGTTAGGATAGGGTGTTTTGTAATTAATCTGTACTTTCACTTAATAATCTAATTTAAAAAAAAAACTATCGTAAAATTTTAATTTTACTTGAAAATTCTATTTGAAAAATAGCACGGTGACATAAGTGCATAAGCACCAACATTTTTTCTAATATGTTTTAAATCTTTTTAAAAAAGCTCTCATCTTTTTTACGACAGCTCCTGCTTCCTTACCACGTGCATGGCGTTATGTTTTAGTGCACAGGCATGTCTTCTTTAAGGTGATAGTGGCCTTGCATGGGTAAAGCGGCGGTAGTGAGGTCGGGTGGTAGGAGTCGGTAACAGGTGGTCGCACAGTTCTTGTTTGGATACTAAGTATGTCTGTCACCGTATTTCTTATTCCGAAATAAATTACAAACACCGAATAGTTAAGCGATTTTTTTACCGCTTAAGATAATCTTTACTGATTAAAGCAGGATGTGTGGGTGGTTTGTAGGTGTATGTGTGGGTGTGTTTGTAGGTGTATGTGTGTGTGTGCGCGTGTACATGAGTGTTGGAATGGGGTGAGCACTTTATGGTTTGAAATTTCAGACGGCTAAACATTAACAGCAAATGTAGAACAACTTGAAGCGTTCGTTACTCGGTGAATATGTTTTCTCTTACACATAGCAGAGTATTATTTACATTGATTAAGCAGTTGCCTGGACAATAAAGAGTTTCACAGTTAATAGCAATATATGAATGTATAGTCTCGTGTTATGGATCGTGCACACGTAAAAAAGTAAAAATACTTTTCAACGTTTCTATGTTGAGCGTAGGCACATTCATTTTGAAACTGAATGTAATTTAATCAACGTCTGTTTCCATAAGGCTTTGTCTTATATGCATTAATAACACTATATCTATTCGTGTTGGGACGAGTAATCGGAATCGGGAATCGGAAAAAAATCGGAACGTTTGAGGGTATCGGAATCGGAAAAATCTGTGCCGATTTTCTGATGCCAAAACGATTCTTTTAATTGTATTTTTGTTATTTGATTTTATTTAAAGTAAAATCTTCGATTGCTGGTAATAATGATAAAATAATAAATATTTATTGATTTTAAACCACTAGTAGAGCTAAAATCGACCGATCCTTCCACGGAAGTATATTTTTACGTTTAGGAAAATATTTGCACATTTAACATGTGTGTTCTTACAGTAATCAGAGAAAAATACAAAAATACAACTATATAGTTAAATATTTAAAGATTTATAAAGAATCGGAACAATTTTTCTTACATATATTCCAATAACCTTTCTCACAATATTGTCATAGCGTCTCTTGTATTTCTTTTCAACTTCTCACAAATACTGCCGAAGTATTCTACATACTCATTTCGGTCGACTCTTGTCCTAACCTTTAAGTTTGACTATCAGGTTATTTCTCTGTTTCACCCCTGGTAGATCCCCACTGAATGGATTTTCTTTCGTTGTTTATTTATTGTCTTATATTCCATGCTTTTTACTAGTTCGGTCTCTTGCATTTGTACAAAGTTTAACCCTTTATCATCTGTAAAACTTCCGACTCTTTTCTTCTTCTTTCATAATACACACACACACACACACACACACACACACACACACACACATATATATATATATATATATATATATATATATATATATATATATATATATAGAGAGAGAGAGAGAGAGAGAGAGAGAGAGTGTCCCAAAAAATTAGGCCCTGTTTTTTAGTGTCTTGTCCGAATGAAATGAAACTTTGGTCATAATTAGTTTATTATATTTAAAACATCACATCAAAACACTAGGGTCTTTGGCCTTTTTTTCTCCGTTCTACAGCATATGTTCTAGATGACCTCCATTTAGCTTCTTTTTTTTTTTTGGGTCACCCTGTATACATATATATATATGTATATATATATGTATATATACATATATACATATATATATATAATAGAACAACAATAGTATGAAATGAAGTCACAACACTCTATATTGGTAGATATAGAATGGATCATTTATGAATAATGGAATACAAGCAAAATTTGGGGAATAGAAGGGACTCTTTATGCCAGGGCATTTCGAAGCCTAAAGACTTCTCATCAGAACAGTAAAGAAAGTGCTATATGTATCCTTAAACCTTTTGCATCAAGTTAAACGCACTCATAGACATTGCCATCCTATCCTCCGTCCGCCCCTTTATAATCATACTCCCTATCTCATAACAGAAGAAACCTAAAAATATTGCCGCATATTACCTAATCAATATTACAACCTTGAATACCCCCCCCCCAATAAAAGAATTATAAGCGATTCTATAGCCGCCATTTGCCGTTTAGGTGTCACCTGTCAAAAATACCACTCCATAGATAATAGACACCTCACAAACCGTTAACATAGATTACCACACAACAACAATACACCTCCATTTTAACCCTATGACATATACCCCTGAATCTCAATACTATGTTAAAGACCATATACAGTCTTATATATCATACTATATATAACAAGCTTCTCCCTATTTATTTAGAATCCAATAAAGCTTCCCCCAACATTCTATAATTCCTCTTAATCTTGTTCTTCCCTAATGAACGCTACGCTAGACGCCGCATCTTTCCCATGCCCTCTAGCACCTTCTCTACTCTTCTGATGAGAAGCATTAGGCTTCGAAATGCCCTGGCATAAAGAATCCCTTTTATCCCCCAAATTTTGCTTATATTCCATTATTCAATAAATGATCCATTCTATATCTACCAATATATAGTTTTGTGACTTCATTGCATACTCTTGTTGTCCTATTGTATAACTCCAATAATAATTGTTGAGCTTGAATGGATCATTTATGAATAATGGAATACAGGAAAAATTTGGGGAATAGAAGGGACTCTTAATGCCAGGGCATTTCCAAGCCTAATGCTTGTCATCAGAAGAGTATATATATATATATATATATATATATATATATATATATATATATATATATATATATATATATATATATATAGCTTAATGCGTAAGAGGAAAAAAGAGAGAGTTCAATTTCACAAGAGGAGACTTATCTGGATATGTATATATATATTCTGTTCACATCTAACCCATCAACATCATTTTTAGAATGAAGAGCTCCATTCATTGTCATCGTTCTCCTTGTCTTTCTATCCATATCTTTCAGCTCATTTTCTTTTCATTGAATAATACTCGCTCCATATCAAGTGGTTATTGCGGATATTTTGTTTCTCCCATTCAATTTTGACTTAAGAACCAACCGTTGTCTTTTTTCATATAATTTCTTTCATTTCAGCTTCTTTTATGTATATATCAGTGTTCTCCAACCTCTTTTATCCTTTCCACATTCAAAATTTTTATAACTTTACTTTAAAAAAACTGCACCCAAAATCTACATGTCAAATTCCATATCTATATATGAACACGTGACAAAGATACTTAGCTGGTCTTATTTGTTTACAGACAACTTTAAGTCATTCATAAATAATAAATAGTTTACTTGGTACTTTTGTCCAAACTCATAACACGCATTTACCTGTCGTAATATGAATTAAAAGGTACCTTGCTACCAAGAAAACAACAATGGTGATAAGTTGTACCCTTAAAATTTCCCCTCTTTACACGAATTTACCCAAGATTTTCTCCGTTTATTGTCGTTTGTTTCTATTTTTTCATAATTCTTTGCAAAATATCTCGCGCATTTGCCGCTATTCCAAATTTGTCTATACATTCCTCAAACAAGCCATGTTTAATCAGGTTATATCATTTGTGGCAATCTTTCAAATTTTGCGTAGATTTGTGAATCTTCTCTGACAATCCTGAAGTACTGTCTTATCATTAAGCAATTGATCTTTGGACTCTGTATTACCTTGTTTACCTTTTTGTTCCTCAGATAAGATCTCTTGCTTTTCTCTAATATTGGTAAATCTCATATATCAAGTTCCCTGTCAGAAAATACGACATTAGCAGAAGGCAGATGTCTAGCCGAGAGTTACCAGCACATTGGTGTATTTTTCTAGCAGAGCACTGTTCGTTAATGCGGGTTCTATTCAGGAATTACATCTGACAAAATTCTTTCAATTTGAAATGCAATCCTTTCATGCAATTTTTTTTTTATCTAATGTAACGAAACGTCATCTGATACGAGAGATTTTTCCTACATTGTCCTTGAACTTTCTCATTTCATCACTTGGTTTTGCATAAACTTAATCTTTACTTCATCCTTCACATCCCTCATCCACAAAATCTTCCATTATGTTCTTTTTCAACAATCCAAATATCACTCAAAACTTTGTGCATTCTACTGAATTTTGTGTTTCAATTACACGATTTGACCTTCTATTAAGTTCTTCGTAGAACCTTTATTAATATTATTTATTCACTAAGAGTAGTCACACAGGGCATCATCAAAGATTTTTCTTTGAGAACAACATGTGGCGTTCTCTGGAGTCTAAGTGACAACAAGTCTCCCCAGATTTCCAGTACTCTCCAGCTCTTTCGATAACCATTTTGTTTTAATTTTTACATGGAGTTCACCACTTATCAAGACCCAATTGCCACTCGGGGATAAGGGTTATTGTGTGTACAGTAATCAAAGGGAGCGTGTGGCAATAGTATTGGAGAATTGGTAAGGTGTCATTATTAGGGGGGCGGTTCATCAGGAATTTGTTTGTGTTGGACTTGAAGACATCCAGGTTGAAGTCGGGAAGGAAACAGGCAAGCGGAAGAGAGTTCCACAGGCGTGCAGTTCTAAGAAAGAAGCTTTGTTCATGGTATCTACGTTTTGATTTAGGCACAGATAAAAAGTGGGGAAAATTATTGACGGTGGTTTCAGCTAGTCGGGTGTTTTTTGAAAAAGATTGGCAAGGGGAGACCAGAGAATGGAGCTCAGACGAGCACTTTCCATGGGAATAACGATAGAACAACGACAGGCTCGCTACGTCTCTTATGTGGGAAAGAGGTTGCAGGGTAGAGAAAAGGGCATCCCTCACCAAGCCACGAAGTCTATTTTGTACTCTGTTAAGGCAGGATAGGCTATTTTAGCAGCTCCTGCCCAGATGTGGCAGCAGTACTCCATCTTTGGACGTACTTGTCTCTTATATAGATAGAGAATTGCATCGTAAGTGAGATATCTTCTGGAGCGGTAGAAGGATCCCACCATTTTCCCAGCGACCTTGGCCACAGACTTGATGTATGTGTTCCGTTTAAGATCAGGGGTAAAGGCCAAACCCAGGAGCTTATTAAAACCTGGGGCCTCCCCTAGACGAGAGCCATCCATTTCAATTGATGCCAGATAGATTCGCATTATCGAAACAGCCGCTGACCATTTGTTCCTTGTTGGGGGCGACCATTGTTCTACACTGGAATTTGGATGGTAAAATATTATTATTAATATTATCATTATTATTGTTAATGTTATCATTATCTAGAAGTATTATTATTACTAACGTTAATATGGTCATTATTATTAAGATTATAATGTTGCTCTTAACATTATCATTGTTATTACTTTATAATCATTATTTTCATTATTATTACTATTGTTTTCATAATCAATATCGTTATTATCATTATTATTTTCATCATTATTATTTTTATCATTATTATATTTATCATTATTATATTTATCATTATTATATTTTTTTTTACATGGGTGTCACCACTTATCAAGGCCCGGAGGCCACTCGAGGATAAGGGTTAATAGGTATACATTAGTCATTGTGATTTTAGCATAGTAAACAGTGGGAATTTTGAAACTTGGATTACTTAGGGGGACGATTCAATTAGAACTTGTTCACATTGGACTTTTTTTTTTCATAGGTATCAACTCATTATCAAGGTCAAAGAGGCAACTCAAGGATAAGGGTTAAAGAGTGTACAGTAGAAATTGGACAATATAATAATCATTAGTAATGAAAATTTGTTAAATTTGATAACTTATATGGAACGGCTCATCAAGAACTTATTTACGTTAGACTTGAAGACAACCATATTGTAGTCAGCCGGAAAGCAGGAAAACGGAAGACAATTCCACAGGCGTGCAGTTCTAAGAAAGAAGCTTTGTTCATGGAATCTACGTTTAGGTTTAGGCACAGATAAAGAGTGGGGGGAATTATTGATAGTGTTTACAGCCAGACGAGTGTTTCTTGTGAAAGTTTTGCGAGGGGGGACCATAGATTGAAGCTCAGTCGAACACTTTCCATGAAAATAACGGTACATCAGAGACAAACTCGCAACATCTCTTCTGTGAGATAGAGGTTGCAAGGAAGAGAAAAGGACATCTCCTACGATGCTACGAAGAATATTTTGAACTCTATCAAAGCAGGACAAGTCCTTTCTAGCAGCTCCTGCCCAGATGTGGCAACAGTATTCCATCCTTGGACGTACCTGGCTCTTATATAGATAGAGAATTGCATCATCAGTGAGATATCTACTGGATCGATAGAAAGATCCCACAATTTTTCCAGCGGCCTTGGCAACAGATTTGATGTACGTGTTTCATTTAAGATCAGGAGTAATGGTCAAGCCCAGAAGCTTGTCAAAACTTGAGGCCTCCTGAAGACGAGAGCCATTCATTTCAATTGATGCCAGATGGGGATCAGAATGTTGATGATGTAAAGAGAGAAGCTTGGTTTTAGATGCATTAAAAGTAACCAGCCACTCCTTTCCCCATTGTACTACATGCTCAAGATCAGAGGAGAGAGAATTGGAGAGAACTTAGTCGTTTACTGTCTTAGATGTGCTACCATAAATGGTAGTGTCGTCAGCATAAATGTCTACAAATGATGTAAGGATGTGATTTGGAAGATCATTAATGTAGATAAGGAAAAGAGTTGGGCCCAGGACGGACCCCTGAGGGACAGCGGCACTAATACTGTGAGCTTCTGATTTTTGTCCCTCAACTACTACTCTTATGAACCTATCAGAAAGAAATGATTTAATAATTGAGAAGACATTTCCAGCTATACCATAGCTAGCGATCTTATGAAGTAAACCTTTATGCCATACCCTATCAAAGGCCTTAGATATGTCAAGAGCAATTGCCCTAGAAAGATTTCCTCCGTCGAGAGATTTGCTAATCCTATGAGATATAACTGTAAGCACATCTGCTGTAGATCTAGCAGAACGGAAACCATATTGAGTGTCACTAAGAAGGTTATTTTTGTTGAGATGGTTGATTACTTCTGCATTTAACACAGATTCCAGCAACTTACTCATGACGCACAGGAGACTTATTGGCCTGTACTGAGAGGGGGATGAGCGATCACCAGAATTCTTAAATACAGGGCATACTGATGAAATTTTCCAGGGAGATGGGAAACTATTCTCCTTAAGACAACGTTTAAATAGTTTTGTAAGTATGGACGCTAGTTCAGGTTGAAGTTTTTGAGTACTATAATTGGAATACCGTCCGGGCCAGTTGCTTTACTGGAATCAAAGGTTTTTGATTAGCTTGGCAACATCACGTACAGATATACGTATATCACATAGTGTGTTTTCAGATACAGGAGGAAATATTGGGGGTTGGCGGCCTTGATCGCAAAAGGTAGAATTAGCTGCAAAGTTCTTTACAAAGAGTTTGGCTTTGTCTGATGCTGACGAGATTACCTCAGGTCCATTGATGATAGTTGGGATGGAGCACACGCTTCTGTTCAGAATTCTGTTTGCTATTTGCCAAAACTGGTGGGAACCAAGCCGCTGCTCAGCTACTTTGGACTTAACAGATTGAGCATACAACCATCTTGCGCTCTTTATTACTTTCTTACAATGGTTGCTGGCAGTCCTGAAAGCGGCTTTAGTTTCCATACATCTATTACGTTGGAAACAGTGGAAAAAGTGATTTCTGTGCGCAATGGCAGCAGCACATTCTGGAGAGAACCATGGCTGGCTGTTAGGTTTTTGCTGAAACTTTTTCGAGGGTATGAAACGGTCAATACCTACAATTAACCATTCCGTCAGGTCTAATACTATAGAGGACACATCCTTTTTAATATGGAATGCAGAGGTAGTTCAGTTATAAATGTACGGAAGCTATCCCAGTCAGCCTTAGTGTATCGATATACTGTACGATGGAGAGGTACGTCTGGGGACTTATTACATTTCATTTTTATCTTAATTGATACAACAGAGTGGTCGGAAGATCCAAGAGGCGACAGAACAGAAACTGAACATCATTATTATATTTATCATTATTATTTTTATCATTATTATATTTATCATAATTATATTTATCATTATTATATTTATCATTATTATATTTATTATTATTATTTTTATCATTATTATATTTATCATTATTATTTTTATCATTATTATATTTATCATTATTATATTTATCATTATTATATTTATTATCATTATTTTTATCATTATTATTTTTATCATTATTATATTTATCATTATTATATTTATCATTATAATATTTATCATTATTATATTTATCATTATCATTTTTATCATTATTATATTTATCATTATTATATTTATCATTATTATTTTTATCATTATTATATTTATCATTATTATATTTATCATTATTATATTTATCATTATTATTTTATCATTATTATATTTATCATTATTATATTTATCATTATTATATTAATCATTATTATATTTATCATTATTATATTTATCATTATTATATTTATCATTATTATATTTATCATTATTATATTTATCATTATTATTTTATCATTATTATATTTATCATTATTATATTTATCATTATTATATTTATCATTATCATTTTTATCATTATTATATTTATCATTATTATATTTATCATTATTATATTTATCATTATTATATTTATCATTATTATATTTATCATTATTACATTTATCATTATTATTTTTATCATTATTATTTTTATCATTATTATATTTATCATTATTATATTTATCATTATTATATTTTTCATTATTATTTTTATCATTATTATATTTATCATTATTATATTTATCATTATTATATTAATCATTATTATATTTATCATTATTATTTTTATCATTATTATTTTTGTCATTATTTTATTTATAATTATTACATTTGTCATTATTATATTATCATTATTATATTTATCATAATTATTTTTATCATTATTATATTTATCATTATTATTTTTATCATTATTATTTTTATCCTTATTATATTTATCATTATTATTTTTATCATTATTTTATTTATCATTATTATATTTTTCATTATTATATTTTTCATTATTATTTTTATCATTATTATATTTATCATTATTATATTTATCATTATTATATTAATCATTATTATATTTGTCATTATTATTTTTATAATTATTATTTTTATCATTATTTTATTTATAATTATTACATTTGTCATTATTATATTATCATTATTATATTTATCATAATTATTTTTATCATTATTATATTTATCATTATTATTTTTATCATTATTATTTTTATCATTATTATATTTATCATTATTATTTTTATCATTATTTTATTTATCATTATTATATTGTTCATTATTATATTTTTCATTATTATTTTTATCATTATTATATTAATCATTATTATATTTATCATTATTATATTAATCATTATTATATTTATAATTATTATATTTATCATTATTATATTTATCATTATTTTATTTATCATTATTATATTTATAATTATTATATTTATCATTATTACATTTATCATCATTATTTTTATCATTATTATATTTATCATTATTATATTTATCATTATTATATTAATCATTATTATATTTATCATTATTATATTTATCATTATTATATTAATCATTATTATATTTATCATTATTATTTTTATCATTATTATATTTATCATTATTATTTTTATCATTATTATATTTATCATTATTATATTTATCATTATTATATTTATCATTATTATATTATCATTATTATTTTTATCATAATTATATTTATCATTATTATATTTATCATTATTATATTTATAATTATTATTTTATCATTATTATATTATCATTATTTTATTTATCATTATTATATTAATCATTATTATATTTATAATTATTATATTTATCATTATTATATTTATCATTATTATATTCATCATTATTATATTTATCATTATTATATTAATCATTATTATATTTATCATTATTTTATTTATCATTATTATATTAATCATTATTATATTTATCATTATTATATTTATAATTATTATATTTATCATTATTATATTTATCATTATTATACTTATCATTATTTCATTTATCATTATTATATTTATAATTATTATATTTATCATTATTATATTTATCATTATTATATATATCTTTATTATATTTATCATCATTATTTTTATCATCATTATATTTATCATTATTATATTTATCATTATTATATTTATCATTATTATATTATCATTATTATATTTATCATTATTATATTTATCATTATTATATTTATCATTATTATATTTATCATTATTATTTTTATCATTATCATATTTATCATTATTATATTTATCATAATTATTTTTATCATTATTATATTTATCATTATTATTTTTATCATTATTATATTGATCATTATTATATATATCGTTATTATATTTGTCATTATTATATTTATCATTATTATTTTTATCATTATTATATTTATCATTATTATATTTATAATTATTATATTTATCATTATTATATTTATCATTATTATATTATCATTATTATATTTATCATTATTATATTTATCATTATTATATTTATCATTATTATTTTTATCATTATTATATTTATCATTATTATATTTATCATTATTATTTTTATCATTATTATATTTATCATTATTATATATATCGTTATTATATTTATCATCATTATTTTTATCATTATTATATTTATCATTATTATATTTATAATTATTATATTTATCATTATTATATTTTTCATTATTATATTTATAATTATTATATTTATCATTATTATATTTATCATTATTATATTTATCATTATTATATTTATCATTATTATATTTATCATTATTATATTTATCATTATTATATTTATAATTATTATATTTATCATTATTATATTTATCATTATTATATATATCATTATTTTATTTATCATTATTATATTTATCATTATTATATTATCATTATTATATTTATCATTATTATATTCATCATTATTATATTTATCATTATTATATTTATCATTATTATATTATCATTATTATATTTATCATTATTATATTTATCATTATTATATATATCTTTATTATATTTATCATCATTATTTTTATCATAATTATATTTATCATTATTATATTTATCATTATTATATTTTTCATTATTATATTATCTTTATTATATTTATCATCATTATTTTTATCATAATTATTTTTATCATTATTATATTTATAATTATTATATTTATCATTATTATATTTTTCATTATTATATTTATCATTATTATTTTTATCATTATTATTTTTATCATTATTATATTTATCATTATTATATTTATCATAATTATTTTTATCATTATTATATTTATCATTATTATTTTTATCATTATTATATTGATCATTATTATATATATCGTTATTATATTTGTCATTATTATATTTATCATTATTATTTTTATCATTATTATATTTATCATTATTATATTTATAATTATTATATTTTTCATTATTATATTTATCATTATTATATTATCATTATTATATTTATCATTATTATATTTATCATTATTATATTTATCATTATTATTTTTATCATTATTATATTTATCATTATTATATTTATCATTATTATTTTTATCATTATTATATTTATCATTATTATATATATCGTTATTATATTTATCATCATTATTTTTATCATTATTATATTTATCATTATTATATTTATAATTATTATATTTATCATTATTATATTTATCATTATTATATTTATCATTATTATTTTTATCATTATTATATTTATTATTATTATATTTATCATTATTATATTCATCATTATTATATACTCATCAAAATTTTGTACACAGATTATCATCAAAGATTGCTCACTTACAATAGCTGGTTGTGTTACCTGTTGTCAGATTTCCAATATTTTTTACCTCTTTTGATAGTATTTATTAATAAATTTGCATTATTGCAACATCCGCTTGCTATTGACTGCTCGCTGGTAGTGACCATTGCCAATCTTTTCCTTGCTTTAGTACCTATTGTACAGAATCCCTTGTCAATGTAATCACGAGCTTGGTCATCTTTACCTTTCTAAGATACTTCTTCCTAACTTTCTCTTTCATTTCCATGATGCCAATACCTTCTAACATACAACATTTCTATTTCTTTCATAAATTATTATTTGGTATCAAAATTTCATTCGAATGCACTTTTTAATTCTATTTTCATCACCAACACTGCACACTTCCTAATCCCAAATCCTATCTCTTTAGAGTAGGTTCAAACGATCTCCACCTACAAATCAAAATACCTACAAATAATCCATTAACAGGACTCTCAAAAGGATATTCAATGGAATTATCATCATCAAAATCAAGAAAAGGAAATGAATCTCATTGGAATATTCCCCGTCTGATACCAACCTCCACAAGCTCCTTACTGTTAACTCTCAGAATATTTTCCATTTGTAATAAAACGTTTTCGTTACAATTCAAACCTCTCTCGGACGCCCACACCGTCCGGAACCGTGGAAAAGGCAAGAAAAAACAAACAAAAATAAATAAATCCCATCTGGTTTTTCTTTCATTTTTTTAACTTAAGTCGTTTGTTACCGTTTTTCCCCGTCTTGACACCAGCTTAAAGAGTCTCTCGCTTCTACTCCACTACACGCCAACCGAACACAGTCATTTCTTAAACGTTTACCTTTCTTCTGGCCTCATGCTCGACCATTTCGTCTTTATTTCTCCTACTCTTTATCTGTGCCTAAACCTAAACGTAAATTCCATGAACAAAGCTGCTTTCTTAGAACTACATGCCTGTGGAACACTTTTCTGTTTTCCTGCTTTCCAACTCCCAAGATTCTATTCAAGTCCAACGTAAACAAGTTCTTGATGAGCCGCCCCCCTTAGTAATCCAATTCACCAAATTTCCACTACTAACGATTACTACGAAATTTTCCCATTGACTACTGTACACTCATTAACCGTTATCCTTGAGTGGCCTCCGAGTCTTGATAAGAAGTGGTGACTTCTTTGTAAAGATACATGAAAACATGGCCATGACTACAAAGTACTACACTTGAGCAGACAATCAGAATCGTTAATAATAGCGGAACAAAACAGAATGAAAATGGACAACACACAGAATAACATACACGTACATTGTGTGGACAAAGAAACAGAACAATAAATTACATAATAATCAATTCGGAAAAACAGTGCTAAAATTACAGACATAACTGCGTGGGAAAGAACTCAGCTTCGAATTATGTTACGTTTGCGCTTTGAAGATAGAGAAAATGAATTAGCATCAAATTGAAGAAAGTATTGAAAATAGAAAATCAATAAATAAATAAAATTTTAAAGATTTTAATGTTTGTAAAAAGTTATTCCTTACAAACAGTTTCACTTTCCGGTGGATCTTGCTAGTTTGTACTACAAAAATGGCTTGAACAGTTAACAGATATCGGTTTAGATTTTGCGAACGTCACGTTTGGACTGAGGCATTTTAAAAGCGGTTTGCTCCGTTAATATCGCTTAACTTTGAAGCAGCGTGTTAATCCCTAAATGTAGCAGATAGGGTGGATGTATCGTAAGAATGAGTTCTTGTTTTGTTTCTGTGGAAAAGAAAAAAATGTAGTGCCAATAGAAAAGTAAAATATTTCTCTAACGTTATTTTTGTGAAAATTCATCAGTAAGTTCTGATGATTTCCCGATAACGATGCTTATTTTTTCTTGCTCCTTTGTTTCTTAACACGTCTCAGTAGAAGAAGAAAAACTAATAAAAGATTCAGGAAATGTTTTTACAAGAAGTACTCACTTAGAACAATTTAAGATGTTGTAGAAATATTTTTTGCCATTAGACGTTAAATTAGTTTTGCCGGTAATAAAAACTAGAGTATTCTTCTAATATACGATGCTCTTCAATATTCTTTTATGCTTTGGAATTCAATTATAGTTGTTTATATTTCACTATGTGATGTGCTCATTTATCCTAACCCTAAGTAACCAAAACCAATTATCCCTCACTCTAACTTAACTCATGCCAAACTAACCTACCTGATTTCTAACTAACTAGCTTAGTAACAAGCTACGTAGCTAACTTATTAACTAGCTAAAAAACTAACTTGCTAATTTACTAATTAACGGCTTAACTAACTGATCTGCTAACTAGCAAAACACTTTACTAACTAGCTAACAATAAGCTAACTAACCAACTAATTAGCTAACTAACAAGTTACTTAAATAAAAAACTAACTAATCCTAAATTTAACTAACAAGCCTTATTTATAACTGACTAATCCTAGTTTTAAATAACCAATTCTAACCCTAAATAGCAAATATTAAACTTAAGTAACCAAACCTAATTTTAACAATGTAAACTTTACTAATAAACCATAAATTTAACAGACCAATTCTATTACTTATTATTATAAACCTAAAGTAGCTAATCCTATATTCTCAGTGACACTTAATAAGTAATCTTAAACGGAATTAACTCACCCATACTGATTAACTACCCTTAACCATAACTAACTAATCATTAACCTCACCAACTTAACCATTGCTAACTATTACTTACTGCTTAACTAACCCAAACTAAATTTTATTATAACAGATCCTTAATTTAACTGCCTAATCCCAATCTTTACTAACTATTCTTTTACCTAAGTATGTTTGTTAGAATTAATTAGTTACTAACTAACCCTGCTTAACTTATCTTAATTCTACTAAACCTAAGCTTAATTATCTAATCATAACTACTTTACGCTTACTCAAACCATTTCGGTTTACGTTAACTATACATCATGACTAGTTAAGGATAATGTCAGGGAATAAGTAGATTCACATATTTCAATGTGAAAAACTAGTTTTTTCCCAATACATTGTGACACGTGGAGTACGTTAATAGTAATTCAGATTTCAAGTGAATGTTATTAAACATAAACTTTAGCTTACGATGCAAAAAGTTTATCGAAATATTCTATCACTGATATGCAATATGATGACTTGACGTAATTAAGAACACATCACATGTAATATATATATATATATATATATATATATATATATATATATAGGTCAATCAGTACTAATAACGCTCTATAACAGTATTGAGCACTTTCTTCAGGTTTTTATTAATTACCATTTCTACTATATATATATATATATATATATATATATATATATATATATATATATATATTCTATTTTCGGTTATGCTAATTGTTGGTGTCATCTAACTTTAATATCAATATTAAGTATTATTATAATTATAATTAAATTTATTATTACAGGAATTATAATTCTTCATTGACATTTAATTATTTTTCATTAATGTTACTTAATTTTAATATTTTCTTGAAAAAGGATTTCGGCCTCAACAGAAAGATGTTCAACAAAATGTTTAACCATAAAATTTACCAAAAACTATTAATATTAAACTATAAAAAGAAAGATACTAGAATTTAAGCAAAAAATATTTTATTTCAACTCAATCAGATGTGCCTTATGCACTAATAAAAATGCAATTGGCATTTTGTTGAACTTTTTAAGATTTTAAATATTTATAAATTTTCTCATTATAAAAAACGATTATTATATTGATTATAATTTTTTGACAGAAGAAATAAAATGAATATAAAACATTAGAAGAACAATGCAAAATTATCCAATTATATCAATAAATATTAGTAAATTGTGTAAATAAATCTTGAAAAAAATGATTATTTAGTAAATTGATTTTAATTTATTGTTCATTTAAAAAAATATTCAAATATTTAAAATCACTTAATTGTCAGCACATTTTTTCATTATCAAAAAAGATTATTGGATTATTTTTAATTTGCAAAATAAAAACCGGCAATGAAAAAATCGTAAATCAGCAAAAATTAATAAATTGTTTCATTATAAAAAAAATATTTATATACTACAGATATAATCTATGTTTAATTAATTTTAATCAAGTAAAACAAATGTTTTCTTATCAATAGCATTGAAATAAAACAATCGTTTTTATTATGATAAAATGTAATGAATTCGCTGATTCTGGATGTTTTAACTGTACTTCTATCTTTCCAAATTAAAATTAATCTAATAAATGTATTATTATGACAAACTTTATTGATAATTTAGTGACTTTAGATTTTTCTTATGATTTAAAAATTTGTCTTCTAATGTTTTTTATGCAATTCATTTTATTTCTTCTGTCAAAAAATTATAATCAATATAATAATCGTTTTTTATAATGAGAAAATTTATAAATATTTAAAATCTTAAAAACTTCAACAAAATGCCAATTGCATTTTTATTAGTGCATAAGGCACATCTGATTGAGTTGAAATAAAATATTTTTTGCTTAAATTCTAGTATCTTTCTTTTTATAGTTTAATATTAATAGTTTTTGGTAAATTTTATGGTTAAACATTTTGTTGAACATCTTTCTGTTGAGGCCGAAATCCTTTTTCAAGAAAATACCTAACTTTTTAAAATTCTATTCATCAACAACATAAGCAACAATAAAAATAATAGAATTATATTTATTAATTAATAGAACATGCTAATGATCACAGGAAAAGTATTACATAAAAAAAAATTTACAGAAATTTTTTTAAAATTCTGAATTTAAGTGATTCATAAAAGTGCTATCGTTCGCCTGCAGGGATACAGTTATAGCCCCATACCACGCTGATTGGGAGGTTAGCACTCAAGTTTTTGCTATTTCGATTGGATATATGGTCTGATTTTTCTCAATTATTTGTTTCTTTTATATTTTTCCAAAGAAATGCCAATATTGATGGACGACATTTTGGAATGAAAATTAAAATTATATGAAATATTGGTGTCACTGATAATATTTCACTTGTTATTATTCTAAATAATGCAAGTAAAATGCCCAAATCGGCTTTCATAAAAGTGAAGAATATCTGGTTTTACAATGAAATTTCTGCAAAAAAAATTTATTGAAATATATAATTTCGGAATTAATTCATTGAGGATCGTAATTTTAAAATAAAAATCTATTTGTTTGAACACACACATATTCCATTGCAGTAGAAAACATTCTAGTGGCTTTTTCAAAATGCTCAGTATTTTGTTGACAATATTTGCGAATTGAAGAGTCAGTTTTGAGATAAATTTTGAATTGCTTGAGTGTAAATCAAATTGTTGTTTTTTTAACTCTAGTATCTTCCTTTTTAGAGTGTAATATTGATCAATAGTTTTCAGTAAAATAATTTTCCTGTTAAAATTTTATAGTACATTTATCTCTTGAAGCAGAAATCTTGTCTCCAGTTTAGTTATGATTCATAGCAGTGCTATTGTTCGCCTGCAGAGTTACAGTTACAGCCCCATGCCATGCCTAGGTGATGGTTGAATTTTAAAAGCGAAAACCACCACTATTTATTTCTATTGAATGTATGACCTTGTTTTTATCAAATGTTTGCTTCCTTTATATTTTTTCAAAAAAAATGCCAACAATATTGGACATTTTGGAAGGAAAATTGACATTACTAGAAAAGTTAGTGTCACTGACAATATTCCACTTATTATTATTTCTAACAATGCAAGTATAATGCCCAAAATCGACTCTATTCAAAGTGTGCAGAATAGCTGTTTTTACTTTGAAATTTGTTCCAAAAATATTTTGTTTTTTTGTACTGAAATTCATAATTTCAGCATTAATTCGCCGAGGATTATAATTTTCAAACATAAATCTATTTATTTGAACACACAAATATTTCATTGCAGTAGGAAACGTTCTAGTGACATTTTCCAAGTGCTCAGTATTTTGCTGACATTTGATACAATGTTTGAGCACTGAAGCATCAGTTTTGAGCAAACTTTTAAATTGCTGTCGACCATCAGTAGGATGAAGTTGAATAACTAATCTCTGTGGTATTCCAGCAATCTGCAAGGTTTGGAACCCACAGCCAACTTTAAAGGTGCAATTACATTCACTATCTTGTAGTCTTTGGCAGTTTTGTTTGTGTATTCTAAGACATTTCATCACTTTACTTTCTTCAAAAGTGAATAATTGTTTGGCACTGTCAGGGCACTTGTTTATCAAAGATTCCCAAAATGCAATAGCACATTCTTGTTGGCCACTATTAAAAACGCCTCCGATTGATTCTCTAAGATCAGCAACACTGTGAGTGCCAGGGACAAGCAATCTTTTTAATTGCTGAATTGGCAAATCAATGTTTGGAATGCTTTTAATGATGTTAGACAACAAAGGAAGGTGGTAAATTGTCTGAACAATACTGTTAGCAAAACAAGCATTTCTTTCATTGATCAATTTGAGGTCCAAATTATTTTGAGAAATTGAATTGTCTATTTTCAGCCATTTTCTATTTGGACTATTATGTTTTTGCTTCAAATCATGATCTATAACGATTGTTTTTTTTCGTTTATAAGTCTGTTTGTACAATGACAAACTTTGAGGCTTAACAGAACAAGGAGGAAGCGGTGGCAAATCAACCCTGTCTCTTTTGGCCCTCAATCTATTATATTCAGTCCATGCACTTTTGTTACACATGGTCAATTTATGAGGGTCAAGGTCGATCAAATAGACATTGCACAGCTTTCTAGCACGTGACAAAGCTACATAGGCCATTCCATCTGAAAAGACATCAGATCCCAAGTCAACAATGATACCATCGACTGAAATACCTTGGGTTTTGTGGACAGTTAAAGCATAGCTGAGTGACAAAGGTATTTGAGATCTAGTCACAAAGAGGCCACGAGAAAGTTCATAGTCAGCTTGCACAAATTCAACATTGACTGCATGATCCATATGATCAAATTTTACAGTCACAGCAACAACTTTGCCATCTTTCATTTGTATTTCAGTGACTGTACCCATTGTACCATTGCAAAGTCCTTTTTCGATATCAATATTCCGACGCAACATGCATCTAGCACCAATTCCAATTTTAAGCACAGTTTCAAGTCCAGCTGTGTCAGAAATCTTTTTAAGTTTAGAAGTTTTTGGTGTCTGTTTTGATTTTTTTTTTGTTACGGTTTTTTGTCTTAAGTTGGAATCAGTTGCTGAAATTTCAATGATATGAATATTATTTTTTTTCAACATTTTATAATTCACTTCCTCAGCAGATTCATTTGTGGGTACAATGCAAATAATATGCATTTTCTTTTGCAAATTTTGCAAAAGATCAGTAACTTGATCAATATTTGCTTTTTGTTTAGGATTGATTCGATGCCTTTTCAAGATCTCAATATCCTGATCAGTTGGTGACCCAAGTCTAATTCTGTTAAGAATATTAACAAAGTTTTCATTGTCATCTTTTTGTCGCATATTTATGGTCAATTCATCATAATCGAAATATGACCACAAATTTATACCAGCAATTCCCAAATTTGATTTTCTAGCATCTTGAATAGATATTTTGGAAAATACAGGTTTTTCATTAACAGGTGGAAGCTGGAATAAATCACCAAATGCAACAATTGACATGTTTGCAAATGGATACACTTGTTTCCTAATATCACCAAAAACATCTTGCAAACGTTGGTGAATAAATGCTAATTGCAAGTGACTAACCATGCTTATTTCATCAATAATGAATAATCTCACATATCCAAGCATGGTTCTCAAACTTTTTATTTTATCCTTTGATAATGGTTCATATTTAGGTGTAGAACCATGCTGCACATTTAGTTGAAAGACTCTATGGCATGTAGATCCTTTCAAAATGTAAGCACTGACACCAGTAGGAGCACAAATAACTACACTGGGTCCATTGATGGCAGGATATGTGAGAGTAATTTTATCTGCCAGTGCATTGATCAGAAAAGATTTGCCCACACCCCCAAAACCACTAATAAATTTGAGAATTTGTGGACAATCGTCACAATTGCACCTGTGAATAGGGTTTTCCTCATTCCAATGAAGATTTTGTTGCTCAAGTTTGGAAATAATTTCATTATAAATTTCTTTTTGAATGAAATTCAATTTTTGCTCATTTTCTAAAACTTGAGCTTCAGTGACATGTCTGATTTGAGGCATATTTAAATCAGCTTCATTTTTATCTGCCTCTTTAGCCATATTAGGATCGCAATCAATTTGATCATCATCAGCGTTATTTTCATTTGCATAATTTTTAGATTTTTGCTCTATTTTTTTGCTTATTTCAATAGCATCTTTAATTTTTTTCTTAATACTTTCATAATTTGTCATTTCAGACAAATATGGAGCATTTTGATAAAATGATTGCTCATATGATTTACAGCCATCAAGTAAATCAATTTCTTCTTGGCGCCAAGGTTTGAACAGCATCAACAAATTGTGATAATATCGTTCTTTTGTTTCAGAAGTCAATCTCACATTTGGCGTCTTTATAGCTTTTGCTTTCACTTTTTTTAAAAAGCCATGATTATTTCGCAGCTTCAATGAAACTTTCTCATCATCATTTGTGGAAGCATTCATTGTTCTTTCATAGTTTCTCGCAACATAGTACAAACTTTTATTTTCCATAGAATCAGGTCTATTCGGGTACCATGTTTCAACCATATTGCCATAATACAAATCTGTAGAATCAGGCTGCATTTGATCCAATTCTTCTTGTGGCAAAAATCTGCGGGTTCTATATTCAGGTATATCAGCACCGACCCACATTACAGTTGCAGAAGCTCCAAACAAGTGATGTCCCAACAGCTTATCAGCAACTTCATAAGCTCCTGAATCTCTTTTGGACAATGTATAAAGACCAGCGCTTTTGCATTTACCATAAAATGATTTTGATTGGTCCAATGACCACACACCTTCAGTCTCAGATGTTTCATATTTAGTCTGATAGCTGGTGATGTAATGGTTCAGAATCATTGAATTGTCAGAAATGTACTGCAAGTCAATATTAGACTCCCACATCATCAAAATAGCTGGGTTGTAAGCATTAATGTACTGCTCTTGTGAGCTTCTATTCAAATTATACAATTTTTAAATTTTTTTGCCACATTTATGTGACCTAACACTTTCTTCAATTGTGTTAAATTTGAAATTTCCTGCAGATTTAGGAAATCCATAGCGACAAATTGTGTAAAATTTATTTCTGACAAATTTTTTACGGTAACATGATCCACCACAAGTGTGTCTTTGCACTTTATTCACCAAATAGGCTAATTTAGGTGATTTAAAATGGTTGGGAAGTTGACAAGTAATAATAGATTCAATGAAAGTTTGGACTATTTTGTGTGAATCTTTGTCAGTCTCATCAAAAATAGGAGCATCTTTGCAGTACACTTTCATGTGTACATGAGGAGTGCCTCTGTTTTGATACTCTAATCGCCAAAAATAATGGGCAACTTCAGTCAGAGGGCCGTTTTTGTCAAGTATGACAATCTTCAAAAATGATGTGAATCTATGATAAAAATGTTCACTGACTGCCACAATATCATCATTATTTATTTGTCCAAATTTTTTAGTTGTATTATTCAACTTTTCAAGAAATTCGTGCAAATCTTTGAGGATATATTCATTGCAAGACAGTGTCAAAAAGAAAGTGGGTACTCCATAACACTCATCAAAAGCTTGCAAATCCGTGTATTTTCGAGCCCAAAATTCCTTAGATCCTCGCATATTTGCCATCATCATCGACAAATTGCCTTCCAGTTGCTTATCATTATTTGTCAATCTTTTTTTCAGTTCAGCAACTGTTATTTTTGGCATTTTTGCTGTTTTCATTATAGCATAAATACCAGCATCAATGGCTCGTTTATCAGCTTTATCGGCAGAAAACATCAAATATTGAATATTTCTTCTGAATCTAGGATCACAATGGTTCAATCGATTTCTGATGTACATGTATGGTTTTACTTTGCCATATGGACGTTCATTTGAAAACATTCCAAATCTACCTCTTGTGAACAAATCAGGAAAACAAAACAATTCCAATAATGGGTCATTGTCAGTTAGTAATACTCCTTCAACTCTTTTTTGCCTGAAAATCGTCAAATCCTTTTCAGGTGGCAACATTGGTTGCATTTCAATGAGCGTGTGATGCTCATATGAAATCTGAGCCCCAGTCTGAGTCAGAAAATGATCCATTTTCAGACTATCATTTCGCCCAGTGCATGTGACAATTTCATCCAAGTTGGCATTTCGATCAATTTTAATGTCATTGTACAAGATATTGTTGTTTTTCAACCAATCCAAAGCTTTGAGAACTTTATCCATATTAACCAATGAGCGCCAAATAATATTTTTTTTGTTTGGCAATGTATCAACTATAATTTCAAGTAATTTATGATCATTGTTTGGCAATGTATTCATAGCATGGTTGATAGTTGTTTCCATTGGCATTGGCAAATGACTAGCTATTCCTCTGATAGCTGGGATCAACTGGCTTTGCAGTCCTTTAAACTTGTATGGCACCAATTTAATTATATTCATAAAGCATTTGGCTCTTTGAATAAGAAGACTTTCATACATATTCAAAATGGAGATTTCAGGTGGGATGTGATCAACTTGAAGACCATTAATCGATGCCAAATTTGGTACTTTTTTGTATGTTATCATATCCGATTGACATTTTTTGCATACAATACATGGTAATGTGTAATTTGCTTTAATAATGTTAAGTATTGTTTGAGATTTTATTTTATCCCAGTTGTCCCATTCATGCAATTCTGAATCTTTTTTGCGCATTTTGCAAATGTCACAATGATTTATTTTAAAATCATAAATTGCCTTTTGAAATTTTTTAAACAAATTGGCATATTTTGTTGTTACATAAACCTCAGTGTGAAATTCATTTTCATTTGAAAAGGATTCATTGTAAAGGTCAGAAATAGTAGCATCTCTGCTAACCTGGTAAATTAACTCAGTATATAATGACCAGTCACCTTCAAGTATTGCGATGTCATATTTGTTAAGCCATGTTCCAATCGACAATAATCGATATACTTTTCTGATCACTGTTCTCAGGTGTTGCGAGTGTGGTGACAAGAGTTTCAGCAGGGCCAGCTTGTCCGTGCAATCACTTTGGCCACAGCAATAAATTCTATCAGAATGCATACCTTTGCAACTTTGGAAACTATCCAATTTCTTCCTCATTTGAGCAATTGTCAAATTCGGACTCAAATCAGACAAATTGTTATGCAATCTTTTAGCATATTCCAATTTCTGAGCTGAGTCTGGACAGCCATCTTCGATTCTACACAGACGAGTCATTGATATTCTGTAGTCACTGTTATTAATTTGATTTTCATTGTTTTCATTTATGGGGACTTCAAATGTGTTTAATTCACTGCAATCACATTCTTGGCAATGCATAAATTTAAAATTGTGTCTTGACAACTGAGCCAATGGCACATATTCATATTTGCTTTTATCGCAAAGAAAGTGCTCATTGGTGAAGCAGTGGAACAAATTATTGCCCCAATAAGTCTGCAGACCGTCATTGTTGGCTTTTTCTACATAAGAGTGGATGCATCTGAAGTACTTCTTCAATTGGTTGATCATGAAGTTTCTCATGCCAACTCCTTCAATATATTTCTTGTTGACAGTGCTGAATGCACTTTTATTAGCCAATCTGCGTTCCTGTAGGTCTGTTATATTCTCTTTGACAATATTTTTGTATGACATAATCATTTTCCGCATTATAATCATTTTTTGCATTAATTCATTATAACATCTTTGTCGTTTTTTAATTTGTCTCATATTTCTAATCAGAATGTGTCGATGAAAATTAGCATCTTTGCTTGACATTTCGAATTTGCAAGTAAATTTAGATGCTGTTTTTCTATGTTTATTTTTATATTTGCTATAATATGCTTTTGCACAAATTTTTTCTCTATTTTTTTTATAATATTGGGCCATTTTCGCATGCATTTTTTCTCTATTTTTATTGAAATATTTTTTATTTGACTCTTTTTGCTTTTTTTTATAAGTATCATTATTTACCGCCTTGAGTTTTTTTTTATAATTCTGAACTCTTTGTTTTATTTTATCTTTATTTTTTCTATAATATTCAGCTTTTCTAGCTTTTTCAGCAATTTTATCATATACTTTTTTATTGCCATCATTTGCATTGGTGTACTCCATTTCATTTTGCTTATCAATAGGTCCTGGGTTAATTTCGACTCCACCAATGATCAGAAGCATCAGAATAATAGATCTGTTTTTATGCATAATGTAGCATTTATTGTGATAACGAGGCTTACATTCGAAATGAATTATGCAATTTTTAATTGTGAAATATAATTTCTATTTCATAAAAGATATATTTTAATTAAATTTTATCTTGTTCACAGTGAAAATAGAAAAAATATAATCACATATTACATTTTTATAATTATGAACATAAATACAATTTTAATGACTTTGCAATGCAATATAGTTGGCAAAAATATGTCAATTATGTGCAAATTGAACAAGAAACGAGTCAGAAAATGTATAAAAATGGTCAAACAAGTGGTAGGAGTGACAAGCCTTATGCAGTGTCTTGACAAGCTTGAGTTGTCTTTTCCTGTTCTGAGTGCCCTCACTCTCAGAAAGTCTGTTCTTGGCGATATTCTTCCTCTCTTTCACTTGCTTTCTCCTTGCTCATATCTCTCTCTGTTTGTTCCTGAACAATCTATCACTCAGGCTTTCTTTTACTTTGACTCGATCCTTCCTTTTCCATTACAATCTTTTATATTCCCTCCTGCGTCACTCTCTTTCTCTCTAATTAACAGTCTGAGTCTCTAATTGTCACTTTGTAGTCTCAAGTCTCGGATGATCTGAATGAGCAATATAAAAAAAATAAAATAATTAAATAAAGGTCAACAATGAATAGTAGAGAGAACTGAGAAGTATTGAGAGTACTATTGAGAAGAAGAAGAATCGGTCAGGAGGTGGAAAATAGGGGCAGTGAAAGGGGGGTGGGAACATGACGAAGTGAAAAAGTGGAGGAATAGTGACGTTGAGGTAGGGGAATGGGGAGAGTGATAAATAGATTGTAGAAAATGAGGGGGGGGGGCGAATGTATAGTAAGGGTGTGCAGTAGGTGCAGTAGTAATATATACATACATGTGTGAAAGGAGAATAAAGATAAATAAAAGAAATGACCCCCAGAATAATATAATACCCTATAAATTTGTCATTTTAATCTAACTCAGCCTATCATCAAAGAAAATGACAAAGATGGCTTTATTTGCTAAATCGTTTTAAAAACTTGACTGTTTATTTCGTTTCTTAGAGTCTTCCAATTTATTTATCGTCTGCTAATGCGTTATTAATCGGTGATTTTTTGGTGGGCGTTGTTGAGCAAGAATAAAAATATGAGATTTAAACTGTTGGGGCATTTTTGACAACTTCTGTGCCCTTGGGGGCGAAATGGGAAGTTTAGAAAACATTTTTTTTTACTATGTAAATCTATATAATGATTATTGTCGTAATATTACTTCTTGTTAATTTTGTACTTAGGTAAAAATGTGCTTCTGCATTTATGTTACCGTTGTTACACGAGTATTTGTTACACCCTTATAGTAAAAATGTTGGTGATCATGCACTTATTGTACCTATTTACTATGCCTCCCCACGGGACAGAGTTAGACACCAGGGTCGTTTTTTAACGCGGAGAAAAGGTACAAAAATAAAAATTGTCTCAGTCGTGACAGATTTCTCCTCCACCGAAAGAGAACATGAAATGGAAGTGCAGCATCTGAAGAACAGATGCACTAATTGTAACACACTATTATTTTCTTAATAATGAGGTTAGGACATTACGTCGTCGCCGGCAAACTTGCGAAGAAACGATAAGAAATATCGAAAGACAAAAACTGGCTGTAACATATTCTTGCATTATTTACAAAAAGTTGTAAATAATGCAAGAAAATGTTACAGCCAGTTACAAAATTAAAAATGATAATAATATATTCATAATATATTCTTGACAGGCCACAAAATCACCGCAATACCACATTTACTCCGGGGAGGGGGGGTCCTACGTAAGTCCCAGGAATTTGTATAAACGAAGTTTAACCAATTACGCATAACTATAAAAGAAAGTAAGAATTTTATTGACACAGCATTTGTAAACAAACAACAAAAAAGTTGTAAATAATGCAAGAAAATGTTACAGCCAGTTAAAAAATTAAAAATGATAATAATATATTCATAATATTCTTGACAGGCCGCAAAATCACCGCAATGCCACATTTACTCCAGGGGGGGGGTCCTACGTAAGTCCCAGGAATTTGTATAAACAAAGTTTTACCAATAACGCATAAATATAAAAGAAAGTAAGAATTTTATTGACACAGCATTTGTAAACAAACAAAAAAAAAAAAAAAATAGTACGCTTACCTGTTTTAAATAATGCAAGAAAATGTTTCATGTAAGGAGCTCTGCACCGCAGACATAAATAAACAACTTTACGGATGTGTGTTTGTTACAATTTAACGTCTGCTCATTCGGTAATAGTCGGTAATTTTCGGTGGGCGGTGGTGAGCATGGATGGAAATGCGGGATTTAAACTAAATTAATTTAGCAATGGTATTAATGTAACGGATAATCAAAAATAGGGGAAAAATCAGTTATGTAATATTTTACACAAATACTGAACAGTAGCCCCCCCCTCTCTGTCTGTCTGTCTGTCTCTCTGTCTCTCTCCCTCTCTCTCTGTGTCGCTGTTATTATGGTAGTACGAATAGTGGTTTGTTTATGTTATAGTGGTATAAAAGAAAGTAAGAATTTTATTGACACAGCATTTGTAAACAAACAAAAAAAAAAAAAATAGTACGCTTACCTGTTTTAAATAATGCAAGAAAATGTTTCATGTAAGGAGCTCTGCACCGCAGACATAAATAAACAACTTTACGGATGTGTGTTTGTTACAATTTAACGTCTGCTCATTCGGTAATAGTCGGTAATTTTCGGTGGGCGGTGGTGAGCATGGATGGAAATGCGGGATTTAAACTAAATTAATTTAGCAATGGTATTAATGTAACGGATAATCAAAAATAGGGGAAAAATCAGTTATGTAATATTTTACACAAATACTGAACAGTAGCCCCCCCTCTCTGTCTGTCTGTCTGTCTCTCTGTCTCTCTCCCTCTCTCTCTGTGTCGCTGTTATTATGGTAGTACGAATAGTGGTTGGTTTATGTTATAGTGGAAAACTCTTATGAAACTAAAATCCGGCAATTTTTATTTTTTTAATAACGGTATTAGTATCAAAATATCTGAAAATGATATCTTAAACTAAACAGAAGAATGTCAAGGTAATTATTGTACTATTTCAGAAAATGTTCAATAAGTATGCCTCAAGTAAATTAATTTTTTATTTTTTCCACCGGTACCCTACGTTGGATTACTCAATAGTAGTCTCTAAGTAACATTTTGTTTGTCTCGCAGTTACTTGCGAGACTAATAGAATTTCCATTTGTAATATTTTATCATGTTTAAATCAAGTTTAAAGATCGATAATTCACTTTTACATTTAAATAAGTTGTTCCCCTTTTATTAAACATACTTATATTAAAAGAATTTTGTTATATTTATAAATAATATATTTATTTGGTTTTGTTATATAATATATATTATTTATTAATCGAATCTTTATTATAAATTGACTTATATTATTTATATTAAATAAGTATTTACATTCAGAATGTTTTAGTATAAATTAATCAACATTAATAAGTTTTATTTATCAATAATCTATGTTTAATTATAATATTCCAAAGAAAAGTTAGCTGGTGTGTCTATTAGTTATCGTTCGATAATTATATTTCTTCTACTCTAATATATTGAATTCAAATTTATCTCAATTGCTATTATTTTTAATTGTATCCTAATATATTGAAATTAGATTTCCATTAAAATAGAAAGGAGAGTGAGTGTATTTCATAAATCATTTTTTTTAAATATTGAATATCCCTATGTTTTTAAAAACAGATTTATATGAAATTTAGTAGTAGATAAAAATGGTTTCCCATTTGTACGTACTGTACTATTTAAATGTGATGTTACTCCAACTTCCCTCGCCCCAAATGGCAATGCAGGGTATGCTTGCTAGGTTTTTTTTTGGGTTTTTTTTTTACAAAATTGTAATTCGTTAAAATCAGCTATGACATCTGAGTAGAAATCTTAATTTATTTATTTTATAAATTTATTATAGCTGACGTAGCTAATGTTTCATTATAATATCCCGTCTTGCTATTAAATATGGGATAATCTGGATATTTTTTATATGCTGGGTATAATTGATTTCTTCATTGAGATTGGTATTTTGATTTATAGTCAATATAATATAGAGTTTGATTAGATTTATGGTATGGTTCACAGAAATCGATAATTAAGTTACTATTTTTAAATTTTTATCCATTGTGGTACAATATCCTAGTACCCCAGTTGTGGTGGTTGCTAGCACCCACTTCAGCATAGCTACGTGGTAATTTGGCCGTAAGCGGAGGGATACACGAAAAAATACAATCCCATAATTCCCTTTCCTTTCTCGATCTTTTTTTTCGTCTGGACAGCATGTGGTAGGACGTATATTTTTGTCTTTCCGTAAATAAGGGAGACATACCCTCTCCCTCAACACTAGTTAATGTTAGTTAGTTTTAAAGCAGTAATGGTTAAAATCAATTGTATGATCTGTAAATTGTGTGTTAATATTGTAATATATATATATATATATATATATATATATACATATATATATTGTATAATATATATATATATATTGTATAATATATATATATATATATTATATAAATTTTATCAAATAAAATAGTTAAAATCTTATATATTACAATTTTGTCGTGCGTTGTTGTGCCTGTATTGAATAAGTCAAACGAAGCAGACCTAAAGACAAAGAAGATTCCAACCAGAATGCCACCAAAGTGAAGATCTCATCTTGAGAGAATGACGGAACCACAATCTCTTTTCGTCTTAATACCTATTTCAGATGACCTCATACAGCAAAACAGAGAAAAACATTTTGGAGTTTTCGGACTATTGTTTAAGAAGAAAACTGAAATTCGGCCGCTACCCGTTTCATTAACAGTGAATTATTTCGTTTGTTTCGAGTATCGAATTTGTTGAGAGGATCTGCATCAGTGAACGAGTCCTCATCGTACTTTAATATTATTTTTAAAATGGCAACGATCAAAGTGGAAAAAACTTTGAATGACGGACAATATAGACAACATACAACACATGACAATAGGAACATTTATTGAATATGTTAAAAAAAGTCCTGATATGCGGAAACCAGTATAATGCCAACAATGTAGTAACTTAAAATAAAAATATAATAAAAAAAATATTGATAGTACCTATTTACAATGCCTCCCCACGGGACAGAGTTAGACACCAGGGTCGTTTTTTAACGTGAGGAAAAGGTACAAAAATAAAAAATTGTCTCAGTCGTGAAGGACTGCTTCTCCACCGAAAGAGAACAAGAAATTGAAGTGCAGCGTCTGAAGAACAGATGGTATTTATTTGCTCCCCCACTGAGCAAATTAGGCACAAGGCCGTTTTTAATGTGAGGTAAAAACCAGCTCCCCTAAAAGGGGTCACTCTGGTTACCAAAAATAATAATTGTCCCAGTATAGAGGGTTTCCCCTCCATTGACTGGTACAAATTATCTTAAGTGCAGCATCTGAAGAACAGATACTACACTTTGATCTTGGCCAACAGCTGTTGTGGTAGTGAAAAGTTATTTGCAACCGTTATTGAAAGAAACAGTACTGGAAATATAGGGAGACATGCTGCCATCCTTATCCCAGGGAACACAATTTATTTTTACTAGTAAATTGTCATTGATAAATACTTGTATGTAATCAAATCAATATTTGGCATAATGCTATCTACGACACTGATTAAAAATGTTTATATGTGAACAAACCTTGTGGGCGGAAAGCAACACACATAACCAGATGACACTTACAAACACTTACATACACATGCACTCACACACACACACACACACACACACACACACACACACACACACACACACGCACACACACACACACACACACACACACACTTACACGGTTCTTTTATACAATTGTAAATAATAGAGATAAAGTTCGGTTTCCGTACAAATCGAATCGTGTTTATTTGTTTTCGTAAAAATAAATGTAATTTTAATATATTCTTATGTTTGTTTTTAAAACGCTATCATTTCTTAAAAAACAGTCTGACTGTCCGGCCGATCTTGTTTATTTGTATTACAAAAATGACGTCACGTAAACAGTGAACAGGTCTTGGTTGAGATTTGACGAAGATCACGATTAGATTGACGCATTTGAAAAGCGATTTGCTCCGTTAGTAACGCTTAAGTTTGAAAATGCCCGTTCATTGTTCATTCTTACACGTCACAGATAGTCTGGACGTTTTTTTTTTACACAGTGATCACCACTTATCAAGGCCCGGAAGCCACTCAGGGATAAGGGTTATTGCAAGTACATTGCGTTAGTGTGGAGATTTGATGAAGTGTTTACTTAAGGGGGCGGTTCATTAGAAATTTGTTAACATTGGACTTGAAGACATCCAAGTTGTAGTCCGGTGGGAAGCAGGCAGACGGAACAGATTTCCACAGGCGTGCATTTCTAAGAAATAAGCTTTGTTCATGGAATCCCCGTTTTGATTTAGGCACAGATATAGAGTGGGTGAAAATTTTCATAGTGGATTCAGCTAGACGGGTGTTTTTCGTGAAAGATTGGCGAGGGGGGACCAGAGATTGGAGTTCAGACGAGCACCTGCCATGGAAATAACGATAAAACAAGGATAGGCTCGCAACGTCTCTTCTGTGGGAGAGAGGTTGCAGGGTAGAGAAAAGGACATCCCCCACTAAGCCACGAAGTCTATTTTGTACTCTGTCAAGGCAGGATAGGCTGTTTTTAGCAGCTCCTGCCCAGATATGGCAACAGTATTCCATCCTTGGACGTACTTGGCTCTTATATAGATAGAGAATTGCATCAGCAGTGAGATATCTACTGGATCGATAGAAGGATCCGACCATGTTTCCAGCGGCCTTGGCAACAGATTTGATGTACGTATTCCATTTAAGATCAGGAGTAAAGGTCAACCCCAGAAGCCTGTTAAAACTTGAGGCCTCCCCAAGACGAGAGCCATTCATTTTAATTGATGCCAGATGGGGATCAGAACGTTGATGATGTAAAGATAGAAGCTTGGTTTTAGATGCATTAAAAGTAACCAGCCACTCCTTTCCCCATTGTACAACGTGATCAAGATCAGAGGAGAGAGAATCGGAGAGAACTTGGTCGTTTACTGTCTTAGATGTGCTACCATAGATGGTAGTGTCGTCAGAAAAAATGTCTACAAATGATGTAAGGATGTGATTTGGAAGATCATTAATGTAGATCAGGAAAAGAGTTGGGCCCCTGAGGGACTCCAGCATTTATACTGTGAGCTTCTGATTTTTGCCCATCAACTACTACTCTTATGAACCTGAAATGAAATGATTTAATAATTGAGAAGACATTTCCAGCTATACCATAGCTGGAGATTTTGTGAAGTAAACCTTTATGCCATATCCTATCAAAGGCCTTTGATATGTCAAGAGCAATTGCCCTAGAAAGGTTGCCTTTGTCGAGAGATTCGCTAATCCTATGAGATATGACTGTAAGCACATCTGCTGTAGATCTAGCAGAACGGAAACCATATTGTGTGTCACTAAGAAGGTTATTTTTGCTGAGATGGTTGATTACTTCTGTATTTAACACAGATTCCAGCAACTTACTCATGACGCACAGGAGACTTATTGGCCTGTACTGAGAGGGAGATGAACGATCACCTGAATTCTTAAATACAGGGCATACTGATGAGATTTTCCAGGGTGATGGGAAGCAATTCTCCTTAAGACAACGTTTAAACAGTTTTGTAAGTATGGGTGCTAGTTCTGGTTAAAGTTTTTTGAGTACTATAATTGGAATAACGTCAGGGCCGGTTGCTTTACTGGAATCAAGGTTTTTGATTAGCTTGGCAACATCACGTACAGATATTTGTATATCACATAGTGTGTTTTCTGACACAGGAGGAAATATTGGGGGTTGGCAGCCTTGGTCGCAAAGGGTAGAATTAGCTGCAAAGTTCTTGGCAAAGAGTTTGGCTTTGTCTGATGCTGACGAGATCAAATCAGGTCCATTGATGATAGTTGGGATAGAGCACACACTTCTGTTCAGGATTCTGTTTGCAATTTGCCAAAACTGGTGGGAACCAAGCCGCTGCTCAGCTACTTTGGACTTGACGGACTGATCATACAACTCTCTTGCGTTCTTTATTACTTTCTTACAATTGTTGCTGGCAGTCCTGAAAGCGGCTTTAGTTTCCATACATTTATTACGTTGGAAGCAGTGGAAAAAGTGATTTCTGTGCGCAATAGCAGCAGCACATTCTGGAGAAAACCATGGCTGGCTGTTAGGCTTTTGCTGGAACTTTTTCGAGGGTATGAAACGGTCTATACCTACAATTAACCATTCTGTCAGGTCTGATACTATAGACGACACATCCTTTTTAAACATGGAACGCAGTGGAAGATCCGATATAAATGTACGGAAACTATCCCAGGCAGCCATAGTGTATCGATATACTGTACGATGGAGAGGTACGGCTGAGGACTTATTACATTTCATTTTTATCTTAATTGATACAACTGAGTGGCCGGAAGATCCAAGAGGAGATAGAACGGAAACTGAACATAGTTCAGGGCAATTTGTGAGAAAAAGGTCTAGGAGACTTGCATACTGGCCGTCATTGTCGGGCATACGGGTGGGTTCGTGAACAATCTGAGTGAGGTCATAAGCAATGGAGAAATCATGACAGAATCTCCCCTCATCATCGGTCTTGTTTGAGTGAGTCAACCATTCCACATTGTGAACATTGAAGTCTCCGCATACGTGAATATTAGCTGAAGGATATGCTGATAGAACTTGGTCAATTTTCTCAGATATGCTTTTAAAGATAGTAACTCCGCTGTTATGGGGGCGATAGAGAGTAAATATAAATGCCGTAGTGTGAGCTAGTGCTACTCGGAAGCACATATAGGGTAAGTTAGGATCTTCTCTGTAGATGTCCCTACCACATGGAAAGCCATCTTTTATATAGGCACATATTCCGTGCCACTGGCGGTCTTGGGGGTCAGATTTGGAAGTTAGGTTAGAGTATCCTTTAATTACGAACTCATTTAGGGAAATAGTCTGTCCAATTCTACTTATGCAGCTGCCATAGCGCAAAGGCAGCATGCGTACCGAAAATTTAACCGACATAAGTCCAGTTCAAACAGACAGAAGTATATAGAAGCCAGAAGTAACTGTAAGAAAGAAATAGCGACAACTACGAGAGAATTTACTGACACACCAAAAAACGCATCGGAGCACGGAAATTAGGATCCCGTGACTTCTAGAAAAACTACAACAGTGTAGTAAATAATGGACAATCAACTATTCCTCCACAATCCAACAGTCATGAGCTTGTTTGCTCAGCAACCGAGAAGGCTAACATACTTGCCAGTCGGTTTACCTTCAACTCCACACTAGACCCTGCTAACCATCCCCTCCTGACTTTCCTTTGCGGATAGACGCCACACTAGACAATCTCAAAATCACTCCTTCTCAGGTGCATGCTATCATAAAAAATCTTGACACTTCAAAAGCATGTCGACCTGATCTGATCCCGGCTGTGCTATTAAAGCAATGCTCGACCGAAGTAGCTCCATTTCTCTCCAAACTTTACAACAAATGCCTTAATGAATCTAGCTTCCTGCCTGCTGGAAAACTGATTCTGTGGTACACGTTTTCAAGAATTCTAGCGAAAGAACTGACCCAGTAAATTACCACCCCATTAGCATCCTCACACTTTTTGCCAAAATATTTGAGTCCATAATTAACCAGGCTCTGGTTACATATACTAAACTTCTGACTGACCAACAATATGGATTTAGGCAGGCCCATTCCACAGTAGAAATCCTAACTGTAATATCTGACGTATATACCATTCACTGGACAAAGCAGGGGAGGGTAGAGCGGTAGCTCTAGATATATGTCCGACTTTTTACAGGATATGACATGAAGGTCTTCTCAGGAAAATCAGATCATGCGGTATCACTGGAAAAATACTTAATTAAATCCTTCTTATCTAATTATTTAATTATGTTAAGTATTTTTCCAAAAAAGAAATATCCAGGTTGTTCTCGACGGTCCTACATCTAAAAATATGATATAAATACGAGAGTGTCTTAGGGGTCTATCCTTGGATCTCTATTATTCCTAATATTCATAAATGACCTCCCTTAAAAATTGTTTGTGAAATGGGTATATATGCTGATGACACCACGCTCTATAACAGACACGACAGGAAAACAAATGAACACATATCTAAAGAAATGGCAGAAGCACTAGAGGATGACCTCCAATCTGTAGTGGAATAGGGACAAAATGGATGCTCACATTCAATGCTGCCAAGACTAAACTCGTTTCCTTCAATAATAATAAGAAACCTTCTCTACCACCAGTATCAATGGCCAAAGACTCTTTACCTGAAAGTAAATCTTTTAAACTCTTCGGCCTAACGTTCACAGGAAACATGAGTTGGAACAATTACATTGAGAACATTGCCACGACCGCTGCGAAGAAGGCAGGTTCTCTCTACCGTGATAGAAAGCTACTAACGCCCGAAAGTATCCTGTACCACTATAAGGCCACCATTCGCCTATATATGGAGTATTGTTGTCATATTTGGGCTGGTGCATCTGCTACTAGTCTCTCGCTCCTGGACAAGGTTCAAAAGAGAGTCGCGAACCTAGTAGGCCCTGAACTGTCATTTAAGCTTCAACCTCTATCCCATCGACGAAATGTTGCTTCCTCTGCCCGTTCTACAAGTACTTTAACGGTGAATGCTCTGACGAACTGCAAGCACTTGTATCCCTTCGACGTAAATACCTCAAACAGACCCGACAAGCAGCTAAATTCTACCCTTTCACAGTAGAGATCCCTAGATGTAAGAGAGTCTTCTACTCCAGTAGTTTCTTCCCCAGAACCGCTAGACTTTGGAACTCCCTTCCGGGACCCTGCTTCCCCAACTGTACTGACATGCAGAAGTTCAAGTGTAACGTGAACCTACATCTTGCTGCCCAACTCCCTGCATAGTACCCCTGTAGCTTATGTCCCAAATAGTAGCCCCCCTACATCAAAATGGCGATGTGTCTTTTTTGGGGTGAAAATGTTATAAAAATAAAAGAAACCATTATTCTTATCGAATATATTCTAATTTTTTGATATCCTAGATAATCTTTTTTAATATACTGGGGATGATTTATAATCTATATAGAATAGTGTTTTGTTTCGTTTGTAATAAGATTTGTTCATAATTTATGTTGGACTCACCTCGTTCATCCTCATTTTATTTTACTTATTTTTAAAAGTTTAGGAATGTATTCAGAAAATTCACTATTTACTATTATGTCTGTTCATTCAAAAAAGGTCAATTTCCTTTTTAATTTGTTTCTATTAATCGATCGCTTGAATAAACTTAAATAACGCATTAGCTGTATATGACCCTTAATTTTTATTCATCTCCTTCAATATGTAAAAAGTTCGTTATCTACGATGGGCGTGCAATAAGTAATGGCTCTGACCAACTCCCAATTGTCTGATCTAGCTAAAATTTTGCATGTACAATGATTTATATATCTACCGGTTATGTGGCAAATTACAGCTCTGAACTAATTGTGGTTTCTATTTTATAGGTGTTTGAACTGAATCAGGTGTGAAATGGAGCCTGTTGAATGTCGAGCAGTGATCCGGTTTTTGTATTGGAAAGGACGCACACCATAGGAGGCTTTTGATGAAATGAAAGAAACTTATTATGATAATGCCCCATCATATAACCTTGTAAAACAGTGGCATCGTGAAAACAAACAAAGCCGGAAGTCTGAAGAAATAGCTCCCAGACCTGGTTGCAACCCTTCTGTCATTGATGAGGCATCTGTCATTCAAGTTGAGGCTGCAATTTTGGAAGATCGGCGCATTACTATTCACCAAATTACCCAAGATGTCTAGATTAGTATAGGGTCTGTGGAAACTATCATTCATGACCATTTGCATGTGCATAAGGTGTCTACCAGATGGATTCCCAGGTTGCTCACACCATTCCAGAAGCGAGAACGCGTCGAGTCCTCGAGGATGAATTTGGAGACATGCAAAGAAGATGAGTCAAAGTTTTTCAAAAGACTGATTACACAGGATGAAACCTGAATCCATCACTATGATTCATAGACCAAAGCCCAATCAATGCAGTGGAAGTACTTGGACTCACCACCTCCAAAGAAGGCAAGGGTGCAGCCCTCCGCTGGCAAGGTCAATTCTCAGTCTTCTGGGACCAGGACGGAGTAGTGATGACAGATTTCCTGGCAAAGGGTACCACAATTACAGGAGCCTATTATGCTTCATTTTTTAGGAAATTAAGGGAAGCTATGAAAATCAAGAGCGGGGCAAGATCAGCAAAGGTACCCTCCTCCTGCAGGACAACGCTCCGGTCCACAACTCGCATGTCGCCAGATCAGAAGCACGAGCGTGTGGTTATGAAATACTCCCCATCCTCCCTACTAACCTTACCTTGCACCCTCTGACTTTCACCTCTTTTCAGCCATGAAGTTGTTTTTGAAAGGAAAGCGTTTCCCAGATGATACAGACTTGATTTCTGAAGTCACATCGTGGTTGGAAGGGCAACCTGGGGTGTTCTAAAAAAACGGTCTCCAGAGCTGCATCAAACGATGGGAGAAATGCATAACTCTGGGTGGTTCCTATGTAGAGAAAGACTAATAACTGTGCCAAGTTTCGTTGCTCTACTGTTATGGGAAGTAGGTCAGAGGCATTACTTATTGCACACCCCTCGTACACAGAGTCTGGATATCAAAATAATTTTCTCTATCTTTTCTTGTCCATAATAAATCATTGAATTTCATGAGAATTCTTCTCGGTAGTTTTATAATTTCTATTTCTAATGTAGTTATATCTGTTTCATTTTCTTCTAATTTGATTTCTGATTCAAAGAGTTCGAGAGTTTTAGATGAATATTGAATTTTCTGTTTAGGTATTTTCTGAAACCTCACCAGAAGAAATCTAATAGTTACGCTCGTGTGTTAAATTTAAGATTTGAAAGTACGTATAATTTTGTCCAATATATTTTTTACTAATCTATAAAATAAATCTTACCTGTCTGTTTAAATGTATGTATATATGTATGACTAACTTTTGACAAAAGCGACGGATCTTCACGAGATCGGTATCGTTTGGAAGATCGGCATCGTTTGGAAGATCGGCCCCTCGGACGACAAATATCGAAAGATTGGCCCAAAACATTAATTCGTTTATCCTACACTGGGCACAGGGAGGGGTCGCTTTTTTCGCCGATATTTTCTAAAGTCAATCCCTCTCTTTGATTGACTAGCCGTAATTTAAAGCTTTGCCACTGCCGCTTTAGCGATGGATGCAACGGCAAAGACGTCAAGTCTTTTTCACCCTCTTTTTCTCTTTCGCAGTACGGGTTCGAGTCTGCCTAATACGACCTTTTATTGATTTATATTTTGCTCAAGATACACGTCACAACCTCCAGGAAACGCCGGTTACCCACGCTAGTAATACCTAAATCAGAAACAGATGTTGCAATTAATATTATGCTGGGTGTAGTCACGTTTATGATCTTTCAACAAAAGCTGTGGATTAAGTTGTGTATATCTTTTACTTTGTCTTGAATATTCAATTTTTCACATAATCTTAATGCTAATAAACGTATGTTATAAACATCTTCTTCCCTGGCCTTTTAATAATTTTTATCTGTTTTTTTTTTTACTCTGGGAGAGCCAGCATGCTTCCTCTGGAAAATCTGTCTCTTTGTCTCTCGGTCATAGCAATAGATCCAGCTTTCATCACAGGTTATCAGAGCAACAAGAACTGTAGGATCTAAATTAATCAGTTCGACCATCTTTTTGTTGCAATGACACCGTCTTTCTTTTAGATCTTCTCTGAGCAGCGTTTAGAAAAACTTCACGCAAATCCTCCGCATCTTCAAATTGCGCACTTATTGTCTCTATAGACACACGGCGATGTTTATCCACGAAATTATTGGTTTGGCGTTCTGACTTTCTTATGCACTTCTCATTATCCCTCACAGACTCCCTTGAATCTCTAATGCCACTCAAAAACTGTTGTACGATTCATGCAAGATGATCCAAAATTAGTCTGAAGCATTCGATACGTTTCTGTGGCATTTTCTAAGTTTAAAGCAATTTTATTGCATATCGTCCTTCTAAAGTGCCTTCATGTCCAGATTGCATTTTTGAAACTCACCGGCTGTGATATCAGGCTTTAGTAGGGTGTATTCTAAATCTGGTTATAGTGGTTTATGTGAACCTGAAATAATAAAATGTATAGCAATAACATCCTTAATATTCAAGATTCTACGATAATTTTTAAAACCTCTACAAAACAGTTTCGAAACTTATTTAAGGCAACTCGTATGTGTTTTTGTTTGTGCCTGTCTCCATTTTTTGAAAGCTCGCAGCAGCAAATGATTACAGAACGGCGCGAACCGGATTAAATGATTGAATTTGTTGTTGTCAGTTCTTTTATGTTATTCAGCCAGTAAAAATAGTTTCATAAGAGGTGAAAATTGGAAACAGAAAATCGTATTTAGACTATAAACAGAATAGAAAATCTGTTCGTGCATCCGTAGAATTACTGTAAAATACTCAGATCGTAGATCTAGAGTTTTTTAAAAGCATATCCATACTCCTATATATAAGAGTTGAATGTAATAATCAAAGAAGAAAGCCCCTGCGTGTGTGTGTGTGTGTGTATTATGCGGCTGTACAACTTACCTTCGAATGGGATCTGAAAGAAATAGAAATTAAAAATGGAAGCCACGGATCTATAAGGTGTAGTCTCGTGTAGTCTCACGAGATCTCATCTTCCACTTCACACGTATGCAAACGGAATGGGGTCAGTTTTCTAATAAAATGCCTGTTGGCAGAGGTGGTCGGGAGAACACGTGCTGGAAGTTGAGAGAGAAAATTGACAGTGATGAATTCTAGCTGGACTTTTGCTTATTGTATTCATTTTATTTGTTTTGCTGTTTAACTGCAATTTTTTCTGTATGTGTGTGTGAGTTCGTTCCGTATAGACCAAGTATGAACTTATCCAGGCCGCAGCCTCTCAGGTTAGGGCGTGTCAGATGTCGAAATCAGATAATTATAAATAATAAGACTCAAAGTTCAGAATTCGGTTAATCTCGAGGTATACCTTGTCAGTGTCTAGTGTTGCAGTGCGTCTTTGCTGAAAAAATAGTTTCACGTTGTTCCTTGTATAATGGATGTTTACAACTTGGGTGGTCAGTTTGAAATTATCGCTGCGGAAAAAACTTACCTTTTAAATGCTCTAATAGAATTGATTACAAACGCAACTAAAAATTAATTTATACAAAATAAATATATTCCCGAGATTACTAGACGGATAAAAATTGTTAATGACAGAAACCATTGGATATAATATTGAATTCACGTGTACCTTGTCGTGCATAAACCAATTTCATTTTCTTCTATTCTTGTTGCTAGTCGTTGACAGGGGCGATAGGGGAAAGGCAGTGAAATTTATTTTCTGCTTCATTTCTTAGAATCTTTCGTTTAGAAGTCTCCGCCAAGAGAAAAAAAAAGAACTGATGTGTTGTGTTGCGCCTTTTATACTCAGTTAAGTAGAGGTATGGGTGATTACCTCCAGCAACAATGCCAATCAGAGAATTCCATCTTATTTTTTATGGCCCTTATACATACACGTTCAATCGCGAATTGCGATTTTTCGATTTTCACGACAGAAGAGACATGGGGATGCCCCTAGGTTATCCTTGATACTAGATTGATACCAAATTGTCATAACAACAACTTTCAATTATCCATTATTAGGGCTATAACAACGAGAACCACACTACTCTGTATAAAAGCATATAAGATATCAACGGATACACAATCGAGAGTCAAAACAATGAAAAGAATATGCTGTTGTCCTAGCCCTAATCATTATAATTCTCACTAATATATTTAAAATGGTCATCGATGAGTTTTAATGCCGTATTTAAGTTGGACTGATACAGCAAAACACAAAATAACATGTTTATGAATTTTTCAAATGAGGATTAATAATTCATATCATTTGGAGTTTTCGGACTATTATTAAAAAAGGAAACTGTAATTCGATTATTACCCGTTTCATGTGCAAGTAATTCTTCTAAGTGTCTCTTTTGACAAAGATCCGAATTTGTTGAGGAAATCTATATCGGTTAACGAGCTCTCCTTGTAATTTACTATTAATTAAACATAAATTAATTGCTGATTTCGGAACACGGGATGTGTGCCCATTTCTATGATGTGTTCATATTTAGGGTTAATGCTAATTAGTGTAATTTATTAATAAGCGCGTGGGTATAACTTTAAAATGACACACCTTTTACATATATCGGGTAGGAATACATTACTGTTATTAAAACGTTTATGTGCTATGTATACAGCAGTCGTTCCTAAGATAAGACCTATTTTTTTACATTAAAACTACAAATGTAAAAGAGGTAGTAAGATATGAGATATACCATGAAAACGGGCGACCTTTTCTGCTCCAACATTTGTTTTCCACATAGACACCATCTCCTTTTGATACCTCAGTCATTAAAGTCCAGTCTGTCAGCACTCTGAAATCGACGAACCCATCTCTTAACTGTGATGACATCTACTGCATGGACTTCGTAAACGTTCAACCATTCATGAAGTTTAGACCGTCGTTAACACGTTGTGTAACAAATGATTTTCAGTTTTTTACAAGCTATTTCGGTTAGACGGTTAATAGCTGCTTCGACAAAATTTATTGAACCTATGATTGGGTGGATAAGAAAACGGGGGCTAGTGTGCTGCTTATCATAGGGTTAATCTTTTGTCAAATATAACTAAAAAGGAAACATCCAATATGGTCCGAATTTCCGAAGAGATAAAAAACAGTGAAGTAGTTATGAAATATTTCAATATTTACCCACATGTTATTCAGTCAACAAGGTGCTTATAAGGGATGGGCCTATTATCAATATCTTAAAACAAACAAGGTGCATTTACTAGCTAAAAGCAATTTATATTATAATAGATAATGTGTAATATGTCGGTTGTTTTGTCACTTATAAAATGAAGGTAAGAAGCCTCTACCGAGTAAGAAAACTCTCACATCTACGAGTATCTTACATCTCTATATAGCTACCATTCGCCCACTATGATTGCTACACTTGGACTCCAACCAAATTCTTCCCCCATAGACAAGATGCAAATATGGATTTCTCGCATGTGTTATGTTCGAGTGAGTGTATCAGTTCTCTGTAGAGAAATACCTATTTGGCATGTCAGTTCGTTTGAAAGTTTCATCTTTCTATTGCAGATATTAACGGTGTCAGATGAGGAAAGCATGGCGTGCGTCAGAAGTAGAGGTACGTCATTACATTTTTAGCAGAAGTGCATTGAGAATAGTGGTTACTATGTAGAACAATAAATTCTGGAGCTAAAAACGTCGCTCGTTTATATGATACTACTCTTGTCTTTGTATCTTTTCTACTTTTTAATTAAATAAATAGAGAAACTCTACTTTTGGAACGGCCCACTAAAGAATGCAAAACGAACTTAACTCGAATTTCCGGCTGAATTTTCGTAGGGATTAAGCTCCGGTTACGTCAAAAACAAAAAAAAAAAATTGCAGCCGCACCTTATTATATTCTGATTAGACTCGCAAAGTAATGTGAAACCTCGTTACTTATATGCAAATAAGATGATGCCAGATTTGATAAAAATATGTTTTCATACAAAGGAGGAGATTTCTTAAAGTCGTGAGTTATGAGTGCAGTGTGTGTACCGACAGTGATGATTTTTTTTTACATGGTAGTCACCACTTATCAAGGCCCGGAAGCCACTCGGAAATAAGGGTTATTGAGTGTACAGTAATCAATGGGATAATACCGTAGTAATAATTAGTAATGGAGATTTGATAACGTGTCTTACTTAAGGGGGCGGTTTATCAGGAATTTGTTTATGTTGGACTTGAAGACATCCAAGTTGTAGTCAGGTGGGAAACAGGTAAACGGAAGAGAGTTCTAAAGGCATGCTCTTCAAAAAAATATTGAAGCTTTGTTCATGTAATCTACGTTTTGATTTAGACAGAGATTAAGAATGGGAAAAGTTATTGACGGGTTTCAGCTAGACGGGTGTGTTTCGTGAGAGATTAGCGAGGGGGAACCAGAGATTGGAGCTCAGACGAGCACTTGCCATAAAAATAACGATAAAAAAGACAGGCTCGCAAGGTTTCTTCTGTGAGATAGAGGGAGCAGGAAAAAGAAAGGGGAAGGATAGGCTGTTTTTAGCAGCTCCTGCCTAGATGTGGAAGCAGTACTTCATCCTTGGACGTACTTGGCTTTTAAATGGATGGAGAATTGCATCAGCAGTGAGAAATCTTCTGGAGCGGTAGAAGGATCCTGCAATTTTTCCAGCGACCTTGGCAACGGGCTTAACGTATGTGTTTCATTTCAGGTCATGAGTAAAGGTAACTTCCAGAAGCTTATCAAAACATTTAGCTTCCCCTAGAGGAGAGTCGTCAATTTCAATTGATGCCAGATGGGGATCAGAACATTTATGATGTAAAGATAGGAGTTTGGTTTTAGATGCATTAAAAGTAAACAGCTACCTCTTCACCCACTGTACCACGCGCTCAAGATCAGGGGAGAGAGAATCAGAGAGAACTTTGTCATTTACGGCCTTTGAAGTGTTGCCATAGATGGTCGTGTCATCAGCATAGATGTCAACGAATGATTTAAGTATGTGTTTTGGGAGATCATTGGTGTAGATCAGGAAGAGAGTTGGGCCCAGGATGGACCCCTGAGGGACTCCAGCATTAATACTGTGGGCCTTTGATTTCTGTCCATCGACCACTACTCTTATGGACCTATCAGAGAGAACTGATTTAATAATTGAGAAAACATTTCCAGTTATACCGTAGCTGGAAATCTTGTGAAGTAAGCTCTTATGCCATACCTTATCGAAGGCCTTTGATATGTCAAGAGACATTGCCCTAGAAAGAAAGCCTTTGTCGAGAGATTCACTAATCCTATGAAATATGACCGTTACCACATCTGCTGTAGATCTAGCAGAACGGAAACCATATTGCATGTCACTAAGAAGGTTATTTCTACTGAGGTGGTTGACTACTTCTCTATTTAATATGGATTCCAGGAACTTATTCATGACACCCATATGCCTTATTGGCCTGTAATGAGAGGGAGATGACTTACCACCGTAATTCTTAAATACAAGGCATACTAATGAGGTTTTCCTGGGTGTTAGGGAGTAATTCTCCTTAAGGTAACGCTTAAACAGTTTTGTAAGTATGGCGGAAAGTTCTGGCTGAAGCTTTTCTTTTTTTGGAATGCCGTCAGGGCCAGTTGCCTTACTGGAATCAAGGTTCTTGATTAGCTTGGAGACCTCACGCACATATATTTATATGTTGCATAGCGTGTTGTCCGTTATAGGTGGAAATATGGGGAGCTTTCTTGCATTTTTTTTTACTCTTTTACAGTGGTTATTGGCAGTGCTGCAAGCAGTTTTAGTCTCAGTACATCTATTGCCTTGGTAGCCATGGAAAAATTTATTTCTGTGCGCGATGACAGCAACACATTCTAAGGAGAACCATGGCTGGCTGTTAGGTTTTTGTTGGAACTTTTTGGATGGTATAAATTGGTCTATGCCTACAATTTACCATTCGGTAAGGTCTGATACTATAGAGGACACATGCTGTTTAAACATGGAATGCAGATGTAGATCAGATATAAATGTACGGAAACCACAGAGTAATTAATCGCTAAACCCAAAACTACATTACTGAATCTTTGCTGTATTTAGTGTCGTTGTCAGTGGACAAAAATTGTCTTAAATGTGAAATTTCTACACTGGATATAGCCTATTATGATGGGAGAATATTATTTTTGTTTTATTAATAAGAACATAAGATAGTATGATTTAGTTGCACTTTTGTCTCGGCTGGTTAGAGAAACGAGACAAGGGGTGAGAAACCAACACTACTCTTACACAACTAATGAAGGTAAAGATCAATAAATAGCATTGGTGGATTCTGGCTGTTCCTCATCCATTGTGAGTCAGTTGTTATGTCAACCTAAAGTATGGAAATGTATGCCGATTCTGACAACAGGCAGGAAATGCATTCTAAGCAACTTTGTTCACAGCATAACTTTAACAGTGACCAACAGAAGACTTAACCTATCGGTGGTAAACAGTAGGTCATTGAAATTCAACATCCTGCTGGGAATGGACATCATCAAGAAATTTTGTGGCATGCATATCAATGAAGGAGGCAAGGCATATTTTGCTGAAGTAGCCCTGGCTCTGGGTGCAACAATAGAGCTGAAACTTTCATGCACCAAATCCTGGACAATGTTGTGGAAGTGATACCAAAAATAAAAGTTTACCTTTTCAAATATTTTATGAACATTTCGCTGATCAGGTTGTTGGTTTTGCATGGTGGTATTTGGTAGGTAAGAGTTTCAGAAGTATAGGGGACAATATTTTTCGGACACTTTGAAAACAGTATTTAATATCTCTACAAGGTTACCATTCACCAATGCATGGACTATCGTTGCCACATATAGACTGCTGCACCGAGTTACAGAAACGAGTTTCAACTTAATAGATCTCGTACTTTACCGCTAACTTAACCTCTCTTCCATCGGTGCCATGTTGCATTCGGCTGACTATATACAAGTATTTTAATGGAATGGGCCCTTACAAATTCCTAGCAGTTCTGCCCACACAATAGCAAAAATATACATGACTAGAAATATCTAGACGGTGGAGAGACTTCTATCCTGAGAGTTTCTTCTCTCGAACTGCGATACTTTGGGATTTCTTCACTGTTTGCTCCTCATTGAATGCAGAGTTTAAACAAAGTGGGTATTTTTCTTAAATTGCTGTCCCTTACGTAAAATAGCACCGTGACTTTTTTGGAGTATTGAAAAGAATATTGTTAAAATAAAAGACATCTCTTGTTTAATTTTTAGTATGTTTTATTATACCGATTTGTATAATCATCTTGATTTTTCGAATCATCTTCAGATGATAAAAGCAAGCAAATAAAAACAAAAAATATTTTAGTAGAAAAGTATTTTATTTGACAATATTTGCTTAAATAAATAAATTATGCTTAAATACACACATTAACTAAAACAAACTTTTCTCTCGATATGTCCGCCTTTTATAGCAGAAACAAATTAAGTTTTGTTTTCACCACGAATATATATATATATATATATATATATATATATATAACTTTGCATGGTCGGGACACTGGCCATGCTAATATTTCGAACAAATGGTCGATTAAAACCAGAAGTTTTCATCAGGCGACTTAATAAATGGTTGCTTTCAAATCAGCTAATATGTAGGGCGAATGAACTATTTTTCTGGGTCAACGGCCAACTAGCACCGTGTATATTTGTGTGTGTGTGTGTATATGTGTATTGGGGTGGAGAGGGCTCCTGTAAGCCGTGGTGAAGGCAACCTTTCTAGGAGAAGCAAATCTCTGATCTAAAAAAAAAACCATAAAGCGGTTTAATTTGTTGCTGGCTATCTTGCTCTTGCTTGTTGCTGGATCTCAACATTTTGAACCGAGAGAGAGAGACTTAGCTGTCGTACAAAGCTAAGACTCTGTAACATCATATTTGTATAGATACTCACTCAGGCATTTGGACTCATGGATTTTAAATGTCTGAGGGAGTGGCACTCGTCTGACAAGACGTTGCAATCATCATATATATATAAAGAAATAACCAGTAAGAACACTGAATAACCCTGAAGTTTTCGTCATCTTACACGGGAAGTTTTTTCTTTTATGATATTTTGTCCATTTTTTTGCTTTTGATAATTCTTTGTCGTATTCTGCTGCGTGTCAATGAAGATATCCGAGTTAGCACATATTTTGGAAGCATCGGAAAGCATCTCGTCATTTAATAAAATATGTGTCTCGTTTAAGAAAAAAAGGTGAACATCTTGTACTTCCTCGCCTCTGCTCATCGAATGTTTTTCGTCGGAGAAATGAATCATAAACAAGAATTGCAATGTTCAATCACAATACTTCAAATGTTCAAGGGAGTCGAAAAGTTACTTACGCATCCGCACCGACCACAGAAATTCAGAATGGAATGGAATTTACTTGTTGTTCGGTAATTTGCTGCAAGTTTCTTGACTTAATTAGAAAGTCAGGATTTAAAAATCCCATCAACTTCGAAAACTGTGTTATTTTAGGATGGAACCCGATTTCTTTGTTGTAAGCCTTCTTCGTTAAAATCAAATATTTAAAAGGGAGATAATTGTTGTGAGATACTATCAAGGAAAATATTTTTTCTTTTGGTGTTTTACGGCATATCAATCTTTTGTCGGGTTATTTAATGCTGAGTCCAGTAATATAGCAACATTTTTGAATACTACAATGTTTTAGATCTTTAAAACATTATTCATGCTGTTTGATTGGATTTTTTGTATGCGATATATTTTGTTTGAGTTTTGACAAGGATAAAGAAGAAATAACATTAATGTTTGGTGCATTTCGGAGAATAAATACAGTTTTCTCTGTCAGAAAATATTTTAAAAGAATTTTATGATTTTTTTGTTTGTAATTTCTTACTTTTGTGTTGCATGGAAAACGAAAAATAAAATTAGAATTATATCCTTTTTTGTTAAAATACTTCCACTTATTTCTCATGTGATTACGAAGGTTGCTCTTCAGACCAGATCTGCTCTTCCACAATCTATTACAGTAGTCACACTTTAGCTGAGATTGCTTGAATTTTGCATTTTTGATTTTCAAAATATATAAAAAAATATATAAAAAAACAGCATAAATTTCATATCTTCGGAACGTTAAGACTAAGTAATTTTTTTTTTTTTACACAGAGATCACCACTTATCAAGGCCCGGAAGCCACTCAGGGATAAGGGTTATTGCAAGTACATTATGTTAGTGAGGAGATTTGATGAAGTGTTTACTTAAGGGGGCGGTTCATTAGGAATTTGTTAACATTAGACTTGAAGACATCCAAGTTGTAGTCCGGAGGGAAGCAGGCAGACGGAACAGAGTTCCACAGGCGTGCAGTTCTAAGAAAGAAGCTTTGTTCATGAAATCCGCGTTTTGATTTAGGCACAGATATAGAGTGGGGGAAATTTTTCACAGTGGATTCAGCTAGACGGGTGTTTTTCGTGAAAGATTGGCGAGGGGGGACCAGAGATTAGAGTTCAGACGAGCACCTGCCATGAAAATAACGATAAAACAAGGATAGGCTTGCAACGTCTCTTCTGTGGGAGAGGGGTTGCAGGGTAGAGAAAAGGGCATCCCCCACTAAACCACGAAGTCTATTTTGTACTCTGTCAAGGCATGATAGGCTGTTTTTGGCAGCTCCTGCCCAGATATGGCAGCAGTATTCCATCCTTGGCCGTACTTGGCTTTTATATAGATAGAGAATTGCATCAGTAGTGAGATATCTTCTGGAGCGGTAGAAGGATCCCACCATCTTTCCAGCGACCTTGGCAACAGACTTGATGTACGTGTTCCATTTCAGATCAGGAGTAAAGGTAAAACCCAGAAGCTTGTCAAAACACGGGGCCTCACCCAGACGAGAGCCATCCATCACAATTGATGCCAGATGGGGATCAGAGCGTTGATGATGTAAGGATAGGAGTTTGGTTTTGGATGCATTAAAGGTAACTAGCCACGTCTTCCCCCACTGAACCACGCGCTCGAGATCAGAGGAGAGAGAATCAGATAGATCTTCGTCATTTACAGCCTTTGATGTGTTGCCATAGATGGTCGTGTCATCAGCATAGATGTCAACGAATGATTTAAGTATGTGTTTAGGGAGGTCATTGATGTAGATCAGGAAGAGAGTTGGGCCCAGGATTGACCCCTGAGGAACTCCAGCATTTATATTGCAGGCCTCCGATTTTTGACCATCTACCACTACTCTTATGAGCCTATCGGAGAGAAATGATTTAATGATTGAGAAAACATTTCCAGTTATACCGTAGCTGGAAATCTTGTGAAGTAGACCCTTATGCCATACCTTGTCGAAGGCCTTTGATATGTCAAGAGCAATTGCCCTAGAAAGGAAGCCTTTGTCAAGAGATTCACTAATCCAGTGGGATATAACCGTCAGCACATCTGCGGTAGATCTTGCAGAGCGGAAGCCATATTGTGTGTCACTAAAAAGGTTATTCCTGCTGAGGTGGTTGTCTATTTCTCTATTTAATATGGATTCCAGCAACTTACTCATAACACAGAGAAGACTTATTGGTCTGTACTGAGAGGGAGATTACTTATCACCTGAATTCTTAAAAACAGGGCAAACTGATGAGGTCTTCCAGGGGGTCGGAAAGCACTTCTCCTTAAGGCAGCGCTTAAATAGTTTCGTAAGTATGGGAGCAAGTTCTGGTTGAAGCTTTTTTAACACTATAATTGGGATGCCATCAGGGCCAGTTGCTTTACTGGAATCTAGGTTTTTTATTAGCTTGGCGACCTCATGCACGGATATTTGTATGTTACCTAGCTTGTTCTGTGTTATAGGAGGAAATATGGGGAGTTGATGGCCTTCGTCGCATAGGGTAGAATTAGCTGCAAAGTTCTTTGCAAATAGTTTGGCCTTGTCTGACGCTGACGAGATGACCTCTGGTCCATTGATAATGGTTGGGATAGAACGCACACTTCTGTTCAGGATCCTATTTGTTATTTGCCAGAACTGGTGGGAACCAAGCCGCTGATCAGCTACCTTGGATTTAACAGACTGGGCATATAGCTCTCTTGCATTTTTTATTACTCTTTTACATTGGTTGCTGGCGTTCCTGAAACCAGCTTTAGTCTCAGTGCATCTATTACGTTGGTAGCTATGGAAAAAGTGGTTTCTGTGCGCGATAGCAGCAGCACATTCTGGGGAGAACCATGGCTGGCTGTTAGGTTTTTGTTGGAATTTTTTAGATGGTATGAATTGGTCTATGCCTACAATTAACCATTCGGTCAGCTCTGATACTATAGAGGACACTTCCTTTTTAAACATGGAGTGTAGAGGTAAATCAGATATGAATGTACGGAAGCTATCCCAGTCAGCCATAGAGTATCGGTATACAGTACGGTGGAGGGGTACGTCTGGGGGCTTCTTACATTTCGTTTTTATCTTAACTGATACGACGGAGTGGTCGGAGGATCCTAGAGGAGAATGAACGGTACATGAACATAGCTCAGGGGACGTTGAGAGAAAAAGGTCTAACGGTATAAAATAGGTCTAAATAAATATTAATTAAATCGCGAAAAACCGTTCCTATCAGTTAGAAAAGCATTACTTTTTTCTTACCGCATATCAAAGACCGAAGGTTAATTGATGGAAGATGGTAGTGAATTAATCCTTAATGATGGAAATTGGGTGATATTTGCTTATCTATGAGGACGACCTAACAGGAACTTGTATACATTAGACTTGAATGCTATCATATTGTATTCAACCAGGAATCATGCCAGTGGAACAGCATTCCAAATGCGGGCAGTACTGTTCACTGAATCTGCAACATCATTTCAGTCAGTAGCCCCCACTGGCCAAACTTTCACAAAAAACACTCGACTAATTTAAACCACTATACATAATTTGTTCTCCATTCTCCATCTGTGCCTGAGTTCAAATGAGCACTTACCATGAACATAGCGTCGCTTCTGTGGAAAATATAATTTGCTGATTTCTTTATGTCCCCTGACGAGAAGAAGAATAAGAATAGCATTCTTTGAAACGCCGCCATATAAGGACTTTGTAAATTGTATTTTGGAGTATTCAGTCGAACAATAAATTTTGATTGTAAAGTTCAACTAATAGTTTTAATTTTCTTATAAATATATATATATATATATATATATATATTTACGTGCCTACTTTTCAAGGTAAATGTGCATACAAATATACATGCATTCATTATAAATATACATATATAGGCCCCAATATATATATATATATATATATATATATATATATATATATATATATACATACACACACACACACACACACACACACATATATATATATATATATATATATATATATATATATATATATATATATATACTAACAATCAACAAGCAGTCAACATTGAATGAAATCAACGCATGCTTCATTCTTCCAATCAAAATTGGTAAAATCGATCACTTTTCAATCAAATCATTTGATTCTCCTCTCTTGATCATAATCCACCTCGAAGAAAGCTTCATATTTTTCCCCACAGTAGCCTATTCTACAATTCATTGTCGTCTAAATTCCACTGTAGAGAACGTACTGCTGATTTTATAAAAAACAATATGCTAACATGGCCTGCATAATAACGTTGCTCGGTGGAGTTATGACATAATGTCAGGCCCCTTCTTCTGAAAACCAAACTTACCAAACGGTTTCCACTGTCGAACATTGTCTAGCAATTGCAGATAGCGGAAGTCTTTCGTGGTTACTGACGATTATAATCAGTGTCGGTCTCCGTTGGCCAGCTCGGAACTGAAATCGACTGTTCAACTTCTGGGCATTGTTGGGTAATGAGGGTGACTAGCATTTAGTGTTTGGTTGAGGCTGTTACTTGCATTTCTTGGCCTTTACTGTTTGGCACTGCATTTACAATGATGGTTGCCGCTGTTCAATGTCGGCCATGTCGAGTATTGACATATATTGGACTGCTCCGAAATCAAATTGTTTGTCCTTAATGGCGAGCACTGGTGGTCATAGGAGCTTTTAGGCGATTAATTTTGTTTGGTCATTGTCGGCCAATAACGGTCATTATTATATTGTCAGGTTGCATATATAAATGAGTGTATATTATATATATATATATATATATATATATATATATATATATATAATATAAAGCTGAATGTCTGTGTGTGTATGTGTGTGTGTGTGTGTCTGGTCACGAATAGGCTCCTATATGGTTGACTATTTTAAAAAACTGATTACATATAATGATAGAAGATGTATCAAGACACAGGAATGGTATGTTTGATCCTGCAGAACGGTGGTTCATTAAAATTGTGGGGTCTGCGTTTGCGCCTGGTCCACAAAGTATAGAAATAAAAAAATTAAAAATGAAAACAAAACGTTTACCAGTGTTTTTTTTTATATAGATGTACACAATAATACTTTGATTAGTATGTTTTAACTTAAATAGGGATGGTATAATAAAATTGTGGGGTCAGCGTTCGCGCCTGGCCTCCATAGAATGAAAATAGACACACACTTTTATAAAGACTTTTCATATCTATCTGCGTTAGTATACTTTAATAATTATGTTTTGGTTTGAAGAAATATGGTATAATAAAATTATGGGGTGTTCGTTCGCGCCTGACCTCCATAGAATGGAAATATGTCACAAAGTTTAACAAGGTTTGTTAATATAGATCCACAGAATATTGTGATAAGTGTTTCAGTGTGAACAGGTATGATATAATAAATTATGAGGTTTATCTATTTTATTTTTACTTTCATCATATTTTGCTTTGGTTTTGATATCCTCGAATTCGAAAATATCTCCTTACAAACCTGCCTTTTCATAACCTATCATACTTTAATAAATCAGAGTCCATTTTCTGTAGGCTGTTTTTGAACCCAGTCAACGACGGGTACTTTTGCTAGTATATATATATATAGTCTAAACTCATGTATCGTTTAATTGTATAAAACGTTCTTCTAATGAATGTATGCATACAAAGTGTATATACATTTGCACATATCTGTCACAGTCATTTATATGACGTGTGTATAAATAAGTGTCTGTCTATTACCGTCTAGCATTATGACTGTCTAATTTAGAGTATGTTGTATGTGTGTATACATTTTTAACATATAGTAAACAGATATATCTACGTTTAACAACAGTTCAACAAACGGTATATTTAATATTTTATCGACAAACATAAACAAAAAAGGGACAGAATATCTTTTGGCGAACTATATCTTGCCAAACACGGGAACGTTACCCTTTTTATCTGGATCTTGGTTGAGCTTAAATGTCTTCATAGACACACATTCTCACTTTTATACATACACTAACAGATGTACTCGACGTTGCATTTCTTAAAAATATTAACTAAATAAAAAAAAATACTCGAGCTGAGATCGAAACCAAAAATTAACGACAGTGAGTACAAATACGATACCATTAGGCCAGTTTGAAATGACTTTTAAATGGTGTTTTCAAACCAACTCATACTTAACATAAGGAAACTCTCATAGTTCACAACCGCGCATGCGCAGTCATGAAGCAGTTAAAAACAGATAAAAAACCGGTAGCCTCCCACGCACCAATTTTTGTTCATTTTGACTACTTTTTTTACCGAATTAAAACAGAGTAAAAAGTTTTTCACATGTTTGAATAATCTATATACTGACTTTCAAGTCGCTAGATTAAGCATCCTTTGAGTATATAGGTTGAAAAGTGTCCTCTCACACACATTCTCACTTTTATAAGTCTATAGACTAGCAGGCCACCCGTGTATGAGAATTATCTATTGTTTAAACTTCTTTTAGTAAAGTTATCTTTTTTAACACTTGTAGTATCACGAAACAATAATTAAAACGAAAGTTTTTTTTAACTAAAACGTAAGAATATATTTTTAATATTAAAAACAAAGTATAGCGCAAGAAATGTTAAGACAAAAGTAATTTGTTGAAATAAATAGTTCTATATGGTTTCTTATTTCAGTTTAGGAAAGCAGTTATGTATAAAATTAATTGTTACTGAAATCAGATGTGCTTCCCGTCGCACGTTTCATAGATACGCGCATATACACATGCACGCACACACAGTCCACACGCGTGTGTGCGCACACACACACACACACACACACGCACACACACACATAGTCACGAAATATGTATCGCTCTCTTTCTTTCTCTCTCGCTTTCTGTCTCGGTGTGTATCTCTCTATATATATTAGGGAGCGCGCGCGTACATTGTGGTTACGGTTGAGCTTAGTTTATGTACCATTTATAAGGAAATATTAAGCCTCAATATCCGATAAGTAATTAAGAAGGCTTGAGAGATTTCGTTTGAAATCTCTGCCAATCAAATTACATTCGTGCCACTTAGTGCATTGTCCAGCTTACTCTGATTTAAGAGCAGATTGTTATCTCATACCATGATTTCCTAAACGAGCTTCACTAAAGAACACCCCCAGAAAGTTATGCGACCACCACTCAATTTTTGTTGTCCTTCTCCATCATGACATTTCCCTAAAAGGGTTAATATCTAATCACATTCTATCCTCCAGCCATCAATTCACTTATTAAAGAACAACAAAAAACAACGGTAACATACGAGTTGAGGAGACACAAATCATTTGATATTTTGTGTTATAAAACACTTTAGTTATGACAATGACGTGTCATCTTCCGTTATTATACGATGGACAATAATGCCAGTAATTAACTAGTCTAAGCCTATTAACTCTCAAAAGAATATTCAAAGTTAAATTTGTTTTTTTCATAATGCATTTATTTCTTGCTTTTAATTAACTTTAATTGCAAAATACATTTATTATCAGAGCTAAGATATTCTTATTATTTTATCGCTAGTAAAGACTTTAATATTTTGGGGCCAGAATACAATCTCCCTCCTTTCTCTCTCCTCTCTTTATTTCTTTATCCCCCTCTCTCTGTCTGTCTCTCTCTCTGTCTATCTGTCTGTCTATCTGTCTGTCTGTCTGTCTCTGTCTGTCTGTCTGTCTCTCTCTCTCTCTCTCTCTCTCTATATATATATATATATATATATATATATGGGATTGTGTATGTGTATGCACTTCCATCCATTGCGCAAAAGTTTGCTAATAAAGCACCTTCCATGTCCTACACCTCGAACCAAAGCAAACGAGATAATTAATAATGTTTACCATCTCAGACTTAGTCCACCGCATCCGGACATGCCTCTGTTGGTGTTTAATTCTGCATGCAAACACGATAAGACATAAATTTTATGAGGTTGTATATATATAGGTGACTTCAATACGTTTCCAACGTTTTTTGTAGAGGCATTTAAAATTGTAGCAAAAATTGACTCTTGAAAATTAAGTATGTAATGTTGCTATACATCTTATGAGACGATAGACTAACTTTTATGATTTCAGGTTCAAATCAGCAGCTACAATAGAAATATGGAACAAGTCTGTGGCCAAGATCGCTGGGAAAATGGTCGGATCCTTCTACCGCTCCAGAAGATATCTCACTAATGATGCAATTCTCTATCTATATAAGAACCAAGTACGTCCAAAGATGGAGTACTGCTGCTACATCTAGGCGGGGGATGCTAAAATAGCTTATCCTGCCTTGACGGAGTACAAAATAGACTTCGTGGCTTGGTGGGGAATGCACTTTTCTCTACCCTGCAACCTCTATCCCACAGAAGAGACTCAGCGAGCATGTCGTTGTTCTATCGTTATTTCCATGGCAGGTGCTCGTCTGAGCTTCAGCCTCTGGTCCCCCCTCGCCAATCTTTCTAAAGAAACACCCGACTAGCTGAAACCACCGTCAATAATTTTCCCCACTTTTTATCTGTGCCTAAATCAAAACGTAGATACCATGAACAAATCTTCTTTCTTAGAACTGCACGCCTGTGGAACTCTCTTCCGCTTGCCTGTTTCCCTCCCGACTTCAACCTGGATGTCTTCAAGTCCAACACAAACAAATTCATGATGAACCGCCCCCCTCCCTAAGTAATGACACCTTACAAATTCTCCAATACTATTGCTACACTATCCCTATGATTACTGTACACACAATAACCCTTATCCATGAGTGGCCATTGAGCCTTGATAAGTGGTGAACTCCATGTAAAAAAAAAATTAAATATAGTCTACTAAAGCCTGACTGTCACAATCTGGATGTGAAGACAGTTTAGAAGAACGAGATGCAATAAAATTTCGTTTTAAACTTGGAAAAATTTCCAATTGTTAAGTTTGTTGTTGTTAATGAGCAATAGGAGAATGATGAGTACATTTTCATCAAAATAATCAGTAATCGACCGCAATTTTAAACTCCAACAAAAATGTCTCAATGCCATTCCCACGCATAATGGAGGATTGCTTTTATCAGTAACCGATTGAAACGATTGCATCGTTTTCTTAGCCGCTTAAAACCTGTTAACATCAATGCTCTTGATGAGAGAACTACGCTCTCATAGTATATATATATATATATATATATATATATATATATATTTTTTTTTTTTTTTACAAAGGCTTCACCACATTATCAAGGCCAAGAGGCCACTCAAGGATAAGGGTTAAAGAGTGTACAGTAGAAGTTGGTCAATATAGTAATCATTAGTAATGAAAATTTGGTAAATTTAATAACTTATATGGAACGGCTCATCAAGAACTTATTTACCTTAAACTTGAACACAGCCATATTGTAGTCAGCCGGAAAGCAGGAAAACGGAAGACAATTCCACAGGCGTGCAGTTCTAAGAAAGAAGCTATATATATATATATAAATTAAATAAACATGAATCACACATATATGTATGTATATATATATGTATATATATGTGCATATATGTATGTACACATATATATATATTTATATATAAAGTAACAATAAAAAAAACACTAACCTGGTTTTACAACACATCCTTTGTCCGATAAAATGCATGCCCATTGGCTGATAGGAAGGGCACAGTGGATACTAGAAAGCTGATTGGCTAACAAAAATCTCAATAGAAGAGGAGCATATAAAAACGATGAACAACCACAGAATGCGCGCATAAGCCTGTGGAGGCCTCAAGTGGATGAAATGCGGAATATTCAGTGTAGCTTAATCACCATATATATTTTATAAATTACTATATCTATATATATATATATATATATATATATATATATATATATATATATATATATATGTATGTATGTATAGTTCCTAGGTCGGGATCTGAGAACTCAGCTTGAACGTTACTATTTTTCCATTTCTTATATATTCTTAGCTTCCTTGAAACCTTCTTTAGTTTTTAGAGCTTCGAGATCTAGAACTTCACAACGATGCTACAAAGTAATTTCTCATAGGTTGGAGCGCCTCCTTACGTGGCAGTATCCCCCCCCCCGCAATGAGAGAAAAATAAAACCAGAGTCTCTGATTATAAGCAAGGGTAGACATTAAAACGCTATAAAAACAACCATAAAATATAAATTAATACAATTAGCCTGATAATTTTCCTTTGGAAAAACACAAATATTTCTGTGTAGCTTACTTGTCATAAGTATATTTTATAGTACTTATATATATATATATATATATATATATATATATACATATATAAATATATATACATGTGTGTCTACTCCATTTAATCACGTAAATAAAATACGAAAGTATAATTTAATGCGTAAATTTGAAGTATTTACTTCAACAGTGCTTAATACATAGGTAGAGCTACGTACAAATAGAGGGGTGAACATAAGGTCAACTGTACCTTTGTCTTCTAAGTTCCTTCCCATTGGCTTATTAGGATGAGCGCAGTGGAAAATAGGAAGCTTATTGGCTAACTAAAAATTCAATAGGATGTGCGTATATAAAGACGAGCGGTAACCACAACTCCTTGCATAAGCCTGACGAATTCTCAGTAAAATGAAATGTAGAATATTCTCTGTAGCTTAATTGCTATATATATTTTTATAACTTACTACTACTATATATATATATATATATATATATAGAGAGAGAGAGAGAGAGAGAGAGAGAGAGAGAGAAAGAGAGAGAGAAAGAGAGATAAAGAGAGTGAGAAAGAGAGAAAATACAGGTCAAACATGGTGTAAATATCATAAAACTCAATTGCAACTATTCTTCGGATTTTCTCCAATTTATGTAAAAGTTAATGAGTTCTATGAGTTATTGTTCTAATGAGTCAGGAAAATATAAAAATAATTATAAGATTGTTTACAAAATACGGTGCTGTTAAGATAAACAACATCTTGGAATTTTAAATATCGACCTTCTTGTCATTTATTTCTATATTGTCTGTATGCAACATATATCGAGCTTTATAAATGAAAGGATTGGTATAAATGAATGGTGAAATATAAATTAATAAGCATATTGTCTCATAAACTCACACACGCACACACACACACACACACATATATGTATATATATGCCTACGTATTGAGCATTGTTGAAGTAAATACTTAAAGTTTACGAATAAATTTATACTTTCGTATATTAATTTATGTGATTAAATTAAGTAATCATATATATATATGTGTGTGTGTATGTGCGTGTATATATTATGTTAGTGTGTGTTATATATACAATGAAAATATATCTAGAGTTATATATCACGCAGAAACATTTATGTTTAATTTCCAGAGTAAATAATTCGACTGATAGCCACATTATTTCTCTCGAAAATGAAAAACAAACGTACCTCTATAGCTTACTTGCTATTAGTATATTTGCATTTTCTACTAAGCTTTTCTCACGTAGTGAAATTGTCGAAATCAAATCTGTGCGTGAGGTCGCCAAGCTAATTAAGAACCTTCATTCCAGTAAAGCATCTGGCCCAGATAGCATTCCAATTATAGTGTTGAAATATTTCCAACCAGAACTTGCCCCACTCTCACAAAACTGTTTAAGCATTGCCTTAATAAGAATTGCTTCCAAACACCCTGGAAAACCTCATCAGTATGGCCTGTATTTAAGAATTCAGGTGATATGTCATCTCTCTTTCAGTACAGACCAATAAGTCTCCTGTGTCTCCTGTGTGTCATGAGTAAGTTGCTGGAATCCATATTAAATAGAGAAGTAGTCAACCCCCTCAGCAGAAATAACCTTCTTAGATACACACAATATGGTTTCCGTTCTGCTAGATCTCCAGAAGATGTGCTAACGGTTATATCTCATGGGATTAGTGAATCTCTCAACAAAGGCTTTCTTTCTAGGAAAATTGCTCTTGACATATCAAAGACCTCCGAAAAGGTATGACATAAGAGCTTACTTCACAAGATTTCCAGCTACGGTATAACTGGAAATTATTAAATCAGTTCTCTCTGATAGGCTCATAAGAGTATTAGTTGATTGGCAGAAATCAGAGGCCCACAGTATTAATGCTAGAATCCTTCAGGGGTCCATCTTGGGCCCAACTCTCTTCCTGATCTACACCAATGATCTCACAAAATACATACTTAAATCATTCGTTGATATCTATGCTGATGACACGACCATTTATGGCAACACATCAAAGGGCGTAAATGATAAAGTTCTCTCTGATTTTCTCTTCTCTGATCTTGAGCGCGTGGTACATTGGGGAAAGTGGTGGCTGGTTACTTTTGATGCATCTAAAACCAAGCTCCTATTTTTACATCATCAACACTCTGATCCCCATCAGACATCAATTGAAATGGATGGCTCTCGTCTTGGGGAGGCTCTATATTTTGACTTTTACTCTTGATCTTAAATGGAACACGTACATCAAGTCTGTTGCTCATAAACCAATTGTACAGCTTATGAAAACTTTCACTATCTCAGCAGCAGCTGTAAGATAGCTGGCTTACGAGGATATTAGCAGCAGTAGCCGAAAAATGTGCATATGCAAATTAGGAAATGTGTGCGTACTGGCGCTACAAGAAAAATAGAATAAACGACATAACGTGGCCGGGAGAAGAAAAATGGACGTGTAAAGCCAAAGACGACAAAGTGATTTCTACATCCTGTGTGTAGTGGAGCAAAAATAGAAACCCCATTCAGGTAGGATAGACATGTGGCAGCGAACCACTTTATGAGAAAAACAGTAATAAACGACTTGTATTAAAAAAGGACAAACTCAGTCGGATTTATTTTTCTTTGTTTTTTTTTCGACGGCGTTCGGGTTCGAGATTCCTCAATACAGTTTCTTTTCCAATTTTCGGATTTTAATCATGTCAAATCACGCTTAATTTCCTTTTGACGGGTTGTTGCTTTTTCTTCTGATGAGTTAAGGGCATAATAGATTCACAGATTGATATAATAATTAAGTGATTGATTTTACGCTACGAAACAGATGCTGTCAAGAATTGTAAAAGTCAACTGGATTAAAAGAATAAATTATAAGATGGTCAGAATCATGAATTTTTGAACATAGTTTTTGTCATTTATTCTCTCTCCCTCTCCTTCTCTCTCTCTCTCTCTATATATATATATATTAGCATGCCCATATTTGTACTTTATTTATGATTGTCACTCATAAACACAGATATGGAATAATGAGATTTGATTCTTAGCAGAAGAACGAAACTCTAAATTGATAACATCTGGGTTTTATGAGTGGTTCAGAATTCAATTAGTCAATTTCTTATCTTCTTGCCGCAAAATTCTATTTTCAAAGTGTTCTTTTATTCCGTGAGAGCAATTTCTTTAACAATATGGTGGATCTTAATTGCTGTCAAAGCTACAAACGTCAGGTGTTTCTTCAGAACACATCTTGACATAATTATATCTTTCGGTTCTCATAAACCTTTATAGAACATATGAAAACTCCCAATTATCTCTATCTCTACTAATATGTAAAAGGAACTTTGCCTGTGTATCTTGTAGTTCTTTATGTGGCTGGCAGTGTTTCTAGATAGGTTCTGTGTCAAAATATCTCTGATTAGTATCGATGATCGATAATCGAAATAATCCGATGAAAAAAAATAACAGGCGATTTTGACCAGAGTTAACATCTTACATAGTCTAACATTACAGGTTCATTTGAGAAGTCTTTTTTTTTGTTACCACACAAGCCAACAGCCCCCCCCCCCCAAAAAAAAATCAGCAGTTGGTTTTTTGATATGACAGGAGCGCGTTCGAAATGAATGTTTCTATTTAAAGCACAATTTCACTATGATACTTGACTTTTTCATATTAAACTTTAATTCTAAACTATTATCGCCGCACAAGCAGTCAGACCAGCATATAAAATAAACAGTAGGTTATTTGGCAAAGACGTGTTTAGAGCATGATACTTGACTTTTGCATGTTAAACTTTAATGCAAGCCAAAATACGAAAATAATTTGATAAAATCAACAGTAGGTTCTCTACAGTGCAATGTAGACTATGGTTTATTGTGAACTTAGTAACTGTCAGAAGAAATTTTTAGTTTCCTCAAGGTGCATCGCATTGCGTCCCCAGTAAAGGCGGCAATCAATCGATTTGATTGAAAAATTGGCTATTGTATCGATTTCGATGACAATAAAAATATGGGAGTTTGAAACATTCGTTGATCATTATTCAATCCTGAGCAACATCAGGTCACTCTACTAGTCCAATATAATTCCTTGATTTAGAATAGTGCGCTCGATTTAAAAATTTGTGCTTTTAAATGGTCTTGTTGAACTTTCAGAATTTCTTTAGCATGATGAATACATTTTCATAGTTTCATATTTTCATAGTTTCATAGTTATTTGTTTGCTTTATAAATTTGAACAATTTTTGATAGTTTTGAAAGTAACAAAATACTTTTCATGAAAGAAAAGATTTTACTAAAAATAAGTAATAATTACACTGAAACCAATTTGTGAAATACATTTGTATTAAAAATACCGAACGTTTCATAGCAAACGAACATTTATTCAATTCATACATTTGTTCGAAGGCGCCATTCAAATTTGAGCAGCCATATTTCCTTCCATTAATTTTTTAGTAAAACTAGCCATGTTTGATAATATAAATGAGATTACTTCATTTTTATTAAAATTTTAATTTTTCCAAATAAATTATTCCAATATGTAATTCTTGTTGCTGTAATTATTTAAATCTAGTAGACCGCCTGGCATTGCCTGGTCATAAAATACGCTTAAATATATTATTTTAATTCATTCAGACTTTGTGTATGTATTATAACAGAGTTAATGCTTTAATGATTATCATATTTTACCCAATAAAGTTAGAAAAATATAACTTGGTGCCATTAGCTGGAATCGAACTCAAAATATTTAGCTCCCGAGTTATTCGCTCCTATATGCATATAAATGCTGTATGAATTAACTGATTTAAACGTATATATATGTTTTTGCGAATGCGTACAGAAGCACTTTAACTCAACTAACACCTGTCCTGTTTTCATCAATTTGTATCTCTTAATATGTATATATTTTTTTTATTTTGATCGGATCAGTAATTATAAAGTGGGCCGTTTTGACAGGTTGTAATTTATGATAGTCGGAAATTTGATATTTTGTTTTCGATAACCACGAAAGAAAGTGTACAATTATAAAAAAACAGATTTTGATAAATACGGAAAACTGATTGGGTATTCGAAAAATGTTTACATTATTTTGAAAAGCAATAAGTGCGAAGAATTATATAAGTCTAACATCAAAATATCACAAATGTAAACGGATGTAGATGGGTTACAAGCCAATTCCAAGTAAAATAATGGCAACGATAATAATAATAAGAAAGATTTAACCATACACGGTATCTTTCAAGCCAATTTTGTTATTGTTGTGTCGAACCGATACAGATTCTGACCATGGTATTTTCTTGACGTAACTTTCGGAAACCGATTCCTGCGATCGAGCAGTCTACACCTGAGACTAATTGGGAATGGGTCGTAACCTTACTTTGTTCATCAAGTTCATTGAACCAATATATGTTTCTGTATTTTATGTTAATATATATTTCCGTCCACTGTGTTCAAGCCTTTTCGCTCTTCTTTAAACATTTAAACACAACAAACTGGCGATTTTGAATCTAAAATAACAATTGACGATAATTCGAAAAGAATTTACGCACGACAATTCACAAGCAAATTAAATTTATTAAATTCATTGGTTTTCATCTTTAAATATTTTTAATCTGAACTACTGGTCGTATATATATATATATATATATATATATATATATATATATATATATATATATATATATATATTGTTAAATTGGTAGAGAGGCCGGTTGATAAATTATGAAATAATCATAACGGAATAAGAAATAGTTTTTTTTTTTTATCTCTTAGTGAATGCCTACGGCGAACGGTGAATTAAAATTCAAATAAATATGAAAGCATGCACTCCCTTGCCTACGGCGAACGGTGAATATAAATAAAAAGATATAATAAAATAAATAAAATAAATAAATAATAATAAATAATAATAACAAAAAAATGAACGCACTAGTGTTCGAGGCGTACACACGCACCCCTCCCTCCCTCTGAAAATGCAATGCGCGAGAGAGCCCACTATCAGCGAAGCTGATGAAAGGGAGAGAAAGAAAAAGTGAAAGTCGACGCGGACGAGTAGAGAAAGCAGTTTTTGAACTGAGCGGTTTTTTTACGGTGCAAAACATAGCGTTGGTATAAAAATATTGAGAGGCAAGAAAAATGAAATAGAAAAGAAAAAGAGACTGTGGAGAGCAGTGAACGTTGTCAAATGGACCGGTTGTTTTGTTTAAATTTGAGCGAATAATGAATCAAAAAATATATATAACAGAAATTCGCTATGAGCCGGTGACGCTTAGGAATGCCCTAAGCGCAACGTAAACAGATTTCCCTAAAATAAACAAGGGTTGAATTCTTTCGGCCGAGAATAGATATCATGAAAAGTTCACGGCGAAAATATTAAAGATGAATAAGAAGAGAGTTGCAACGAACGAAAATATCGCCATGTCGACGGACGTCCCCATCCAAGAAGTAACCAAACAGGAAAAATCTCGCGAATGATGAACTTTGCGGAGACATTATGAAACATGAAAGTCCAATTGGATAAAGTTAAGTGACCATTATGATTTCCCCATCCCGATATCGCCGCTCCTTGTCCTTGGCCGAACTGTCATAATGGAAATTGTATATACATTTCCTCTTATATTATTTTTTATGTTTGTCACCTTGTTTTCTTTTCCTTCTTTTATGATGTTTCTCTTTTTTTATCATCCGACCTCATCCCAACCTATTGCGTTGTGATATTAAATTTAAGGATGCTGAATAAAACTCGTGTTTTAAGATTTTAGCGTTGTGTCATTCTTGCTTTGAGTTTGAATCGTTCGGAACTAAATGTGCTAATGAAAACCTAAGACAACGTGTCAAATAGGTCACAAATCGTGGACGACACTTTATTTGTCATTACTTTTATTTTTATATTGCGTTACGGACAATGTAGGGTGAAGCGCTGACCTAGAGTCATAAGATTCTTACCAGGGGACATCCACCCCGACTCAGCTTCATACCGGTCCGTAACAATATATATATATATATATATATATATATATATATATATATATATATATATATATATATATAAGTGAACGTGTGTGTGCATCTGTGTGTGTGTCTGTATGTCTGTGTGTGTACGTTTCCCTACGCCATAACTCTGTCAATTTAAGTCAACAGACTCGAAATTTGATATACAGGGTAGTCATATTTGGGGAAATCTTTGTAATCCGTCTTCGGCCAGAAATGTGGCTACTAAGGGGTCAAAGTTCAATTATTTGACATTTGAGAACTCTTCCAAACTCTTCCGCCAATTTTGGGTCTAAACACTTGAAATTTTAGATATAGGTTCCAATAGACATGGATCTGACTTAATAACTTGATTTGAGCCCAAAACAATAAATTTTAAGGGGTCATAATAGGGGTAAAAGTTTTAAAAACAGTGACCTCTGCGGTCTCTACGAAATTACTCAGACAATTCTGGTCTAAACATTTGAAATTTTACATAAAGGGTATTCAGAGATACGGCAAGCTTTTTAATCAGTTTGGATTGAACATTTTTAGTTACCAATATATAAATGTATGTATGTATGTATGTTAGCATGTCTGCCAAAAACTTTCGAAAGAGGGGACGGATTTTTACAAAATCAATATCATTTTAAGCTCAACCCTTCAGACGACAAATATCGAAAAATTGGATAAAGTCATTAATATCTTCACCTTCAACTGAGCACTTTTCTACAGGGGGTGCGCTTTTTACGCCGATATTTTCGAAAGTCATCCTCTCCTTTCGATGTTCTAGCCTTGATTAATACCTACCATTAATTAATACCTACCAGTAACTTCCGGTTTGGCGGTGGTCCTAACAGCAAAGACGTCAGGTTTTTTTCCCGTTTTGTTCCTCCTTTGCAGTACGGGTTCGAGCCTGCCTTCCTACTACCACTTTTTTTTTCTTTTTCTCAACATACACCTCAAACCCCCGGGCAACGCTGGACTGAAATAAATGCTAGTATATATATATATATATATATATATATATATATATATATATATATATATATATATATATATAGCTTAATTGCTGTGTAGCTTAATTGCCATATATCTTTTATAACTTACTACCGAGCTCTCCCTATGTATTGAGCACTGTTGAAGTAAATATTTAAAGTTTACGCATAAAATTATACTTTCGTATATTAATTTATGTGATTAAATGAAGTAGTCATATATATATATACATTATATATATACAATATATATGTACTTATATATATATGCAATATATATCCAGTATATATACAATAGTGTTTAATTATATATATATATATATGTATATATATATATATATATATATATATATATATATATATATATATATATATATATATATATATGCCTATGTGTGTGTGTATGCGTGGCACCCCTACGGTTGAGCAGAGCCCTACTCAACCAATATATGTTTCTGTATTTTCTGTTAATATATATTTCATTTCACTGTTTCCAAGCCTTCTCGATCTTCTTTCAATATTTAAACTACAACAGTTAATTTTTTTCTCTCGTAAATATATAAATCCTACAAGAATCGGAGTTCGCTGAGGTTTGTTAGTGTATTTCGTAGTACACCATCTTGGTGTTAAGTAATACGACTGCTGTTCTCTGCATATTCTGTTTTTTTCTTAATACAAATATTTTTTCTAACCTATATCCGTGTCCCTGTCTTCCTAAGTGACCGATCCGAGCAACAACAGTTTTGAATTTGAGTTATGAATATATTTATAACAGAGCATGGACGTGCGTATGGCAACTGTATGCAAATGGCTGAGCCCTGTGCGAGATTACGTCACGGCAAGGAAAAAAGAAAAATATAATAAAAGAAGAACAGTGCGTAGACCGAGGATCATGTTAGAGACACGTGAGTGACGTCACAGCTTAGACGAGAATCACACATGGTCGGAGAATAAGGAATAAAGGTATTTAGTTAAAACTCAAAACAGCTAGCTGATTATCTTTCCTCTTTGTTTCTTATGTTTCTTGCGATAGAGTCTACCACGTGTTGTGTCCCTACCGATTATGTGCCACATTTTAAGCAAAGATAACTTCTTTTAACAAAGAACGATAAACAAAAACAATAATTTATGTACTTATATTTTCTTTTTATTTTCTCATTTTTTTGTGTCATTTTTTTTCTCGTCCAACATTGTCCCAGTTTCAATCTTCCTCTATTTTTGTCTCCTCCATTTGCTAACCGTATGTTATATTGCATAACCTCAGATTTGCTAACCATATGTTATATTTCACGCATGATTGGCGAAAGATATCTTTCATCGCGATGAATTAGCCGTCTCTTGATCGGCTAATGAGTTCTGGCAACGTAATTTGACATGATAGCTGAAATAATACAAACTTGAATGCTTATTCTAGCTGAATAAATCACAAAAATATTTCAAAATAAATAAAGCCAACTTGAAGACTATTTGGTATTGGTCAGTTTGTCCTTTATTGGAGTTCATATCAGTCGGCACAGAAACGAGACAGAATACAGTGTTTTATTTATCTTTGCTTAAGAAGCCTTGTAAATACGTCTCTAGTAATCTCTAGTAATCTCTAGTAATTTCTAGTAATTGTCTCGTTACTTAGTAATGCTCTTCCCTTTTTTTTTTCGATGACCACAATCCTTATCCGTTTCTCAGATCTTTTATTTCGTTTTTCACGTTTCGACTAATTTAACCTTTTAATCCGGACAGATAGTTACATACACCGTTGCCCGTCACAATGATTATACATGCATATAGGTGGAAAACATAGACTATTTAAAATCAGCACAGGGAGCATACAGAACACTCACTTTTATTTAATATATAAGGTGGAACAATATGTCGTCCATGAAACGACGACATGATTCCATTTCTGTTTAATAAAAACCAGGTTTCTTTTTTTTGTTGTATACCATCTATTAGTTGACTAGTTGTGTACAAATCTCAAGAGCGATAAGAGTCTTCCATCGTGTCTGAAAGTGACATAATTTTCAACGAGCGAGATCAATGTGCGGCGCTGTACAACTCATGCTCTCTATCGATCGAAGTTATGACAACATCACTATTGCCAGCACAATCAGAATGCATCGCTGGATTGACACGAAAAACAGAGATATGCTCAGGTAAAGAAAACAAAGTTTCCAGCCACGGTTATGATTTTTGGTATGGTTTTCACCTTTTGTGTCACCTTACATCTTCGAAGTCGGCTTGAAAATAAACACCAAAGTGTACCTGAATGTGTTAAAGAGTGTGGTGATATCCTGGTGCAATCAGATGAGTGTTAGAAGACCCTGCGTGTAGCAGCAGATTTCGGTGCCGGCAACCACAAGCCATCAAGAAGTGCTACAACTTTGTACGTTTCTCCCTAACCCTAACCCCCCTCTCTCCTCCTTGATCTGAGCCAGCTGGATTACTCTGTTTTGTCATACATCGAGAGCATCATACACATGACCTCCTACAGCATCCAACTGAGCCTGATTGCCGCCATCCGCAGAGTATTCGCCGTGCTCCTGCCAGCGCTTGTGAAAAAGGCTTCTAATTCCGGACACGTATCAAGACTTTGATTGAGGCTAAGGTAGCTAAATTGAAAAGATGTCAACTCTCCTACATAATCAAGTTTCCTGAATTGATTTTTTCAATGAATGTTTTAAAACAAAGCTGTAGTGTTGTTTTCTTTAGGGCGACAATTTTATCGTCTCACAATATATTATCTTTTCATGAGATTGAACCTTTCAAGTATCACACTAATGTGAAAACCTCTTTCCGACAGAGCACTTAGAATGGTTGTCTATTATCATCCATGCATACTGTCAACGTCAGCTACGCAGAAATATGCTTCAGTATCTGATTCCCGATTTAATTAAGTGTATATTTATCCTTCTCTCGTACACAACACAACTACACAACACATTAACCCTCTTCCGATGGAGTAATTTTGGAGAAAACTTTATGATTCAAGTTCTTTATATATTCAAATATTAATTCAATATTAATTGCTTCAGTTGTTTTGTTTTGTGGAGTATTCTCTGGTTTTTGTTTCCGGCTTTGCAAGACATGATTGAGCTTCTTTTTTTTTTTTTTAAAGAAAATGGTATTAACATTAATGTTTGCTGCGTTTTAAGTCACGAAGCCAACAGGGAAGTGGGTGGACAAAAAAAGAAAAGATGTATGGAGAGGTATGGAGGTGATTGTTGTTTTTGGTTTTGTCTTTGCAGAACATGATTGAGTTTTGCAGAGTGTCAAAAACAAAAAAAAAACACTGTATTTTTAAATTTTTTAAATTCACTTTACACTCCAATCAAGGCTGTATGCCACTTTGAAGTAGGGGGTTAATATCGGGGACATAATTTGCAGGGTATTATGAAGGGAGATGAGTGGTAAGATGTCTGATCACATTACATTTGAACTTCTGCATGTCAGTACAGAATCCCGGAAGCGAGTTCTAAAGTTTAGCAGCACTGGGAAAGAAACTATTGGAGTAGAAGTCTCTCTTACACCTAGGGATCTCTACTGTGAAGGATGAGATACTGCTGCTTGTCAGGGTTTTCGGGGGTATTTGCGTCGAGGGAGTACAAGTGCTTGTAGTTCATCAGAGAATTCACTATTAAAGTACTTGTAGAACAGGCAGAGAAATGCAAAATAACGTCGATGGGACAGAAGCTGAAGCTTAGATGACAGTTCCTGACCTATCAGGTTGGCGACTCTTTTGAACCCTGTCCAGGAGTGGGAGACAAGCAGCAGATGCACCAGCCCAAACGTGATAACAATACTCCATACATGGGAAAATAGTGGCCTTATAGAGGTATAGCATACTTTAAGGCGTAAGTAGTTTTCTAGAACGGTAGAGAGAGCCTACCTTCTTCGTAGCGTACGGTGCATTTGAGTCAGGAAGCTAATAGTATTTATAATAGATTACCTAGCAAATGATTCCACAATTACGAAAGTCTATGTTTCAAAGCTGAGGAAAGTAAAAGAAGATATTAAAGTCAAAAGGCAGGGTGAGATCCACAAAATCGTCATCTTCCTGCAGTAAAAAGCTCCAGTCTATACGTTTTTATTCGAGACATATATCATTACGTGCCACAGGCTAGGAAGAGCGGTGCTTATATTGGTCAAAATCTTTTGTAAATAACATTTAGGTTTAAAACAGTAGTCTGAATAATTCAAATAATACGAATAATCAGTCGTTATTTTACAAATATCTATTAACATAATTATATGTGTAATTTGAAAAGTTACATCAACACGAGAAATACACGACACGGATCAAATAATTCACATTCATATTTTAATTGATGAATCAGACAATAGAGTTTTTATCACCTTTTTTACTTTGGATTAGAACGTAATTACGTCAGTACCTAATTATTACCTATAATTAAATTTTTACTTGATGACATCATATTTTAGTGGCATCATCTAAATGATGACAGCATTAAATGTGCGCGAGAACAAAAAAGATAAGCAATGGTGATTGAATTTTAATATTTTATAAAAATAAATTGTTATTATTCACAGACATATATGTTTTATACTCAATACCAATCATTAGTGTGGACAACTGATTGGGCGAATCGAAACTTGAACATAAGTGACTCCAATCTAAAACTCTTAACCATTCTGTCACGTTTGCATTAAATGTGAGAGAAATTCGTCTTATATTTTATTTTCCGATCGGTAAAGAGAGAGAAATCCTCAATATTTCTTCATAAAAAGCTTTTCATATTTCTCGTAAAGTGATTGATTAAATAATTATCGTTTCATGCCTTTAGATGTCCATAGATGCTGGGAAGCTTTAGATTTAGTTTCTTCTCTCGATTTAGTAAGATTATTCGTCCGTCACATGTTTCTCAGTAAATTGATATCATTTGCAATGTTCAAACGCTGTTTGGGTGTCAGTATTTTAATGATGAATTGCCAAATCAAGCTGAACTCAAAATAACCTATGGTTGTTAAATCTGAAATTTACGAAAATAGATGTGCCAATTTAAGGTTCGCCTGGGTAAAACAAGACAAAGTCTTAAATAAATTTGTAGTGAGCAAACAAGACTTGATTCTTGATCATATTTTAATTTCAAAACATCCTCAAATTATTACACATCGGGAATTTCTCCTACACATTCCGATGGAATTACGCATATTCTATCTTTTTATAAAAACACAGGTAATCTCGTCAGCATCAGACAAAGCCAAACACTTTACCAAGAACTTTACAGCTAATTCTCCCCTTTGCGACCAAGACCGCCAAACCCCAATATTTTCTCCTGTATAAGAAAACACAATATGTGATATGCAAATATCTGTATGTGATATCGCCAAGCTAATCAAATACCTTCATTCCAGTAAAGCAACCGGCCCTGACGGTATTCCAATTATAGTGCTCAAAAACTTCAACCAGAACTAGCGCCCATCCTTACAAAACTGTTTAAACGTTGTCTTAAGGAAGATTGCTTCCCATCACCCTGGAAAATCTCATCAGTATGTCCTGTATTTAAGAATTCAGGTGATCGCTAATCACCCTCTCAGTACAGGCCAATAAGTCTCCTGTGCGTCATGAGTAAGTTGCTGGAATCTGTGTTAAATAGAGAAGTAATCAACAATATAAGCAAAAGTAACCTTCTTAGTGACACACAATATGCTTTCCGTTCTTCTATATGTACAGCAGATGTGCTTACAGTTATATCTCACAGGATTAGCAAATCTCTCGACGGAGGCAACCTTTCTATGGTAATTGCTCTTGAAATACTGAAGGCCTTTGATGAGGTATGGCATAAAGATTTACTTCACAAGATCTTCAGCTATACCATAGCTGGAAATGTCTTCTCAATTATTAAATCAATTCTTTCTGATAGGTTCATAAGAGTAGTAGTTGAGCAAAAATCAGAAGCTGACAGTATTAATGCTGGTGTCCCTCAGGAGTCCATCCTGAACCCAATTCTCTTCTTGATCTACATTAATGATCTTCCAAATCACATCCTTACATCATTCGTAGACATTTATGCTGATGACACTACTATATATAGTAGCACATCTAAGACAGTAAACGACCAAGTTCTCTCTGATTCTATCTCCTCTGATCTCGAGCACGTGTTACAATGAGGAAAAGAGTGACTGGTTACTTTTAATGCATCTAAAACCAAGCTTCTATCTTTCTATCATAAACGATATGTTCCCCATCTGGCATCAATTGAAATGAATGGCTCTCATCTTGGGTAGGCCTCATGTTTTGACAAGCTGCTGACTTGACGTTTACTACTGATCTTAAATAGAACGCGTATATCAAATCTGTTGTTAAGACCGCTGGAAAAATAGTGGGATTCTTCTATCGATGGAGTAGATATCTCACTACTGATGCATATTTCTAAGAACCAGGTACGCCCAAGGATAAAGTACTGTTGCCACATCTGGACAGGAGCTGCTAGAAAGGAATTGTCTTACCTTGATAGAGTTCAAAATAGACTTCGTAGTCTCGTAGATGTCCTTTTCTCTTCCCTGCAACCTCTTTATCACTGAAGAGATGCTGTGTCTCTGCTTTATTGTTATTTTCATGGCGAGTGTTCGGCTGAGCTTCAATATATAGTCTCCCCCTCGCCAAACTTTCACAAGAAACAACGCTATCAATAATCCCCCCCCCCAATATTTTTCTGTGCCTAAACCTAAACGTAGATTCCATGAACAAAGCTTCTTTCTTAGGAGCGCACGCCTGTGGAACTGTCTTCCGATTTACTGCTTTCCAGCTGACTACAATCTGATTGTCTTTAAGTCCGACGTAAACAAGTCTCGATGAGCCGTTTCACTTAACAAATTTACTGAATTTTCATTACTAACGATAACTATATTGTCCAATTCACTACTGTACACTCTTAACCCTTATCCTCGAGTGGTCTGTGGGCCTTGATAAATGGTGATTCCTATGTAAAAAAATAATTAGAAAACCAATGTATTTCCTTCGGTTTTATGAAGGTATCCTATTGTTTTCAATAGCTACCTAGTATAGTGCTTAACTTGGTGACATCCTTATTGTTTTCAATAGCTACCTAGTATAGTGCTTAACTTGGTGACATCCTTATTGTTTTTCAATAGTTACCTGGTATAGTGCTTAACTTGGTGACATCCTATTTTTTAAATTCCTAACTGGTATAGTGCTTAACTTGGTGACATCCTTATTTTTTTCAATAGCTACCGTTAATATTATTACTCCGCTCGTACAGATGGAATATCTGTTATGCTACATTTAATGGAATTACGTTTCCTATCAATAACAGATACACTACCATCATCGAAGTCATTTCAAATAGGAATATTCAAAACATAATGAATAATATTTTGCGTAAAAATGTATATTTGCTTTTCAGTTGAAAAATCCTTTAAAATAAGATGAACTACTTCTGCCAAACTTAAATATTCCCGCGCCGATAGGTTTTCTTTGCCTTCAAAATATATTTCGTAATCTATGTGCCTTCTTCCATTCTCTACAGCACATTTGTCACAGAATAGACTATTTATTCTAAAGAAGGGAGATTGACTGAACTTCAGCGGTTCTCTTTTAAGATATTCACAGCAAGAACTCGTCCATCTACGACTATTAAAAATAATTTTATTTTCTTTCTCTTTATATCTGAAAGCAAACAGAATTTTCCTGCACCATGTTTCTTTCTAACAACTTCTCATCTTTAGAACACGGTCTTTCCTTGCTACGTTAGAACCGTATTCAAGTCGAATGTTAACAAATACCTGTTGAGCTGTCTTCTTAACCTATCAGATTTTCATTCATCGTTTTCAAGCCTTTGATAATATTATTTGCAATCTAACTGACAATCGCATTAGACTTTATCATTAAATATTTTGTTGCGTTAATGCGTTTTACGACTCAATAGACGATGTCATTTCAAAGCAGAATTTATTTTTATTGTAAAATTATTTTATTGAACATTTTTCACGGATGACTCGTTTTAATCTTCTCTTCTGCAATGAAATAATTTGATGTCAAGAATTCACATTTTTTCCCTGTAGCGTAAGCACCATAATTAACGAAAATATATGTTCTATCATTTTACTGTTTTCCTAAGAAAATAAATATCATAAAACGCTGCTAACATATAATTTCTGACTGAGAATTGTGTTTAATTATTGAAAGAAGTACACACTAATGTAAAATATTCTAGATAAATAGGAAGGCATATTTTAAAGTTTAAAATGTTTGGATTTTTCGCCAGGAAAAGTTTATAAAAATTTAAAAAAATATTGTGTAACTAAAACAGCAACGCACGAAAGAAAACAATTTTGCGTGAGGGGGGGGGGAAAGGAGTTCCTTGAAATAGCATTTTTGCTTATTTACAGAATATATTTTTTGAAGTGAAAATTTTAGCGCCCATTTCTATTTAACTAAGGAATATGACCCGTTGAGTCACTTGTTTTGTGGATAATTTTGTTTGAATTAGAATCAAAAGTGATTCTGCAAAGACAATGAAATTTCAACAGAATAACAAAACAGAATCCCTTTATTTCGTTCATCTGCTGTAGATTAAATAGTATTAACAATTGGGATGATATTGTCTATTGTATGCATCAACTAGAATCGAAACCGAAAGTGGAGTATTCGAAGCAGGTCAAGTTCCCACTGTATCAACGTAACACGCAAATAAATCAATTAAAAATTAAAAATAAACCAAGATGAATGTACAAAATATTTAACGATTTTTTTTTCAATTTTGTCCCATTTTTAATCCTTAAAAACAATTTTAAACAGCTAAAGACCCATAAAAGAACAACCCGTAAAAAGTCCAATCATTTAAGGGGCCCTAGCGCCGCTCTGCGACTTTTAGTTTCCGAGTGGGTAGAGTTAGAAATTACGGAGACAGACGGACTGACAGACAGACACACACATATAGCCGTTTAAATATTAGATTACAGGCATGGGTAATAAAGAAACGTTGTTTTCTTACACATATTCGTACATTTATTAAATTAGCAGTGAGATTTGATGCACTCTTGTTTATCCTTGCTTATTTATATGAACCGCCTGACTGCAATAAAGTTTAATGTGAATGTAATCTATACATGATCGACACATAGTTCCACAATTAAATTATTGCAATCAAAACTGGAGCGAAAAAGACATCATATCAGAATTTGTAAAATACTCACAGATTGGTAGATTGTAAACCATATCGCGTGTTTTGCCAATAATTACTTGACCCATCTCTGCTTTTGCCATAGATGAACAATGGCTGCGCTTGGGTATCAGGAGCGCACTTTGTCTGACGAGGACCGTTCCAAATGTAAAGCCTCCTATTTTTAACTAAAAAAAGTTAAAGGGCTACGAGGATAGTACCATTATAACGAGCGATCTATTTAACTTCAGAATTTATTTTTTCTACATAGTAACTACCATTCTGCACACTTGTCAGAAATTTGTTTCTGCTTCTGACGCACATCCATGACAAGGGTTGCTTTTTAGCGTCTCACACCACCAATATCTGCAACAGAGAAATGAAACTTTCAAGTCATGAATGCGCATCTTTTTCATAATAATAGTGCAATTTACAATCCCACCTGATTCATTCAGGTAAAACTAGGAGAAATTACTTTTGGAAAGCTTCTCGTATTAATACCTATATATATATATATATATATATATATATATATATATATATATATATATATATATATATATATTCAATATTGTATTCAATGTTCTGAAAAGAAGATACAATTGTTTTAAAATGATTGTAATTTAATATATAAATATATATATGCAGTAGAATCCCTGGATATGGTGGCTGTTGGATACGTTTCTTTCAGGTTAGGATGTGAAATACGATGTTTTCCGACTCCTGGTTACGGCATTTTCCCCGCTGTACGGTGTTATTTATAATGTTATTTAATTATAAATATATGCATTATATACTGTACTGTATCTTGTTACTAATTTCTACTGTATAAAAATGAACACACCTCGGCTTAAAAAAAAATCTTTACTGAATGAATTATCAGAATCAATACACTTTTTTGCCAACGCAAAATAAATATATTTTTCCCAAATAACGTAAACAATTTTGCTTTTTTATGGCGATGAAGTCGCTGAAGGCGTTTTGAATATCGCTTAGGGTTTTTAAGCATTTCTCATGCAGAAAGTTGTTGAAATGCTTGAAAGAGTAGTCGTCATACGGTGACAGGACTGAAGAGTATCGCCGATGGGCAGAGTTTGGTAGCCCAAGTTGTTCAATTCTACAGAGTCGATTTAGCAACGGGCGGTCGGTCATTGCCGTGGAAGAGAATTGGGCCTTTTTTGTTGACAATACTTAACTGTTTTTGTCGTAGTTTCTTGATGCAGTTCATCTATTTGTTGACAGTACTTCTCCGCCGTAATGGTCTCCCCTGAATGCACAAACTTGTAATAGGTGAGTCCATCAAACAGTCAGCAGAACCTTTTTTTGATGGAACTTTGGCTTCGAAAACGGATCATGGAGCTTCGTCGGTGTCTAACCATTGAACTGAGTGTCGCTGGTTGTTGTAAAGAACCCACTTTTCATCACAAGTAACAACCTATCCGAGAAACGAGTCGTTCTTATTGCGTAGAGAAGTTGAGAGTGACACTTCATAAAGGCGTTTTTTTGTTGTTGCTTTATTCGCGAGGCACCCAAACCCGCTCAAGTGGTTGGAAATCATCAGAAACGTTGCATCTAATTCAGAAGCAAGTTCTCAAACATTTGTGCGTAGATTGGCTTCGACTAAGGCTCTTAATTGATCATTGCCAATATCCGATGACCAACGACTACGGTTATCATCTTCAAGACTTTCGTTGCTACCACGAAATGTCTTAAACGAGAATTGCGCTGTGCGTTCCGTAGTGGTCCCTTGGCCAAATGTTTTGTTGATACCGCGAGCTGTTTCATCAGGTTTTCGACCTAATTTGAATTGAAGTAAGAAAAATATGTGAATTTTCTTGTTTTCCATCTTGTATTCAACGTTCTGAAAAGAAGATATAACTGTTTTAAAATTATTGTAATTTAAACGATAAGATAGCGTGATAAACTCTCTTTAAAAGGATATATGAAGTTTAGGTATTATAACGAAAACTTATTTGAAATACGTCATTTGATATCAAAATGAACAATTCCGCAAGAATTGACTAATCAACCAATAGTTTCAGATGTATGCTATCTTGAACTCCAGTTTTGAATAGAGTCACACATGGCGGACAAAAACTGCTGTAACATATTTAGACTATACGATAGCTAGCGAGTAGACTAATTAACTAAATATATACAAACACAGCAAAAGGTAAGGAATGTGTGGTACAATATTAGAGGACAAATGTCTCAGCTGGTTATATATGTAACCGAATCGTATTAGTCAGAGAGTCAATCATGTAGTAAAAAAATTCTATTACACAATTGATCGGCTTGTTACGTCTAGGGAGCTAAAGATATGATACGAAAACTTGACATTTCGATTCCTACAGCCACGATGTTAATGCATTAGAAATTTTTTAAAAAGAGATTACTGTTGATTGTTGTTTATAGAACACAGAAATAGTTTTATTACAAAACTAGTTTTGTAATAAAATTAGTTCTTTATCTTTAGTTCGTCAACCCCAATCTCACTTTTCACCCTTGATCGATACGTTCGACGACCACTACAGTCGATGCGCCTCTCTCCATCTGTGTTTTTTCTTCGTAGAACCTTTTGCTTTTATTCCCAAATTCTTCTTTGTTCAACGAGAGGTCAATATATGTGAACAAGTCTGACATGGTATATTCTTTGTTCGATGAGAGGTCAATATGTATGTCAAATCCGACATGGTATTTTCTTTATTTTCTGCTAACATGGAATTTGTGTGTGCGCACGATCTCAAGTTTATTTTTCCAACACTGGGGTTAGCAGCCCGTTTGAAAAATATGTCTGTACTTATATGTTTATTGCATGTATTAAGCACCCACAAACGCACCCGTGCATTGGTACATTGATATACAGTATGTTACATGACAAAGAAATGTGTACGGTATACATACATTTAAAGTCATGCATTGGAGTATGTGCATATCCTGTATGTAACACTAACATATAGCGATATTTGAAACACATGCATTTATAAGACATGACTTAGCTTTAATTTAAATTGGTAATTAATTAAATCTATTTAGTGTCTTTCAAAATCATCGGATTGTTCGTTACTTTGGAATGAAAGCAAAATCAAATGTTAAAATGTATGAAATTTATTAACTTTTACGCAATAAAGATTAATCGTGTACGATAATTTAAATTGATTTCCCGTCTTTTATTACTTGGAGCTTATGCCGTTATTGGTCAAAAGTATAACACATCATGTCGATTAGCCATTGAAACGATGTATACAAACATGCATCTTTATAAAATAAGTTCCTGTTTTTAATGGAAAAAACTTCTGTGTGTGAGCGTAAAGCTCCTTTCTCTTATCTTAAAGGTAACCGAGGTAAATGAAAATTAAGGATTGAGGATTAAATATGTTATCGATGCCATCGCCTGGAATAAATTTTAAGAACAGAACGTATATTTGCTATAAATAACTTGAATTAATTAAGCAAGAAATATTACAATTAAGCTTATTTGTAAATTATTTATCAGCCCTTAAGAAGAGATGCTAACTTTTTATTCAAATTCAACATAAAAATGCCCAACTCTGATTCAGAGCAAAAGGCACGTCTAAAAATACCTCATTCAAATTTTTAACAAAGAAATAATTGTCCGCAAAAAGATACAAAATTGTAAGCCGTGTTTGTACTCCTCATCAATCATTTTGGTTAACCAGTTTTTTTAGCTCTATCCTGTGGAACGCATCTATACAAGAATCCATTATTTTCTCGATTTGAAGGTGGCTATTTCCAATTATCAGCTTCTATACAGAAATATCGACGCGTCTGTTTCGTCCAGTGCTTCCTTTGTCCACCTACTCGTTCTACGTTTAATCTTTCTCAAATGGCAAACAAGCAAAAATCTAAATATACCTTATTTTGGCAACTTACATCACGTAATGTTATGACTCTTTGGCTGTGATCATAGCTTAGTGTATGTGTTAACTGTGTCAGGCAGGGCCAAACGTCAAAACATTATTATTATTATTATTATTATTATTATTATTATTATTATTATTATTATTATAAATTGATTTGAGCGATGGCAGGTTGCTGGATCGATTATTATGATTAGAAAAATAAACAAATCGATTGGGAAAAAATGATTGACAGCTGAAATAATACACAACTCCAAAAAGAATGTGAAAATAGAAAATACTGAAAACATAATTTTTGGTTTGGAAAAGCAAATAATCAGATTTATGTTGCGTCAGCGGTTGGGTGATGATATGTAGTTAGCTGGGCATCGTTAGCTGGGCATCAGAGAGAACAGACGACTCAGAGAGGAGTTGGTGTCTCCATGACGCAGGGAGCGGCGTTTTCTCAGGAAGCCAAGATGTGAAGACGTTGTAATCTCTGAAGATGTCGGCTGGAATCATGAAAATAAATGGTCGTATATAATCCAGGTAAGTTTTGTGTTATTTACAGCTATTAAAAAGATCTGTTTGTCTACAACTGTTTCGATACGCCCACGTCAATCGTTTTTAGAACTGTTGCATAAATGTTAAAATATACACACTAGACGATCAACTAAATGATACGACGATATATACACGCATTTACACGTACATAAATATACAGATTAAATATAAAACCCACTATTCAACGTGTAAATCGTTATGGAACTGTGAGACTAACCGTAGCCCTCGGCGCAAGAGGGTCCGTGTGTGCCTGGCGTGCGGGGTGGTGGCTGATCCTGTGGTCGGGGAAGCGGAAGAAAGAGTTCCAAGATGGCGCCTGCCTGCTTTTATTAGAGACGGAATCTCGCAGGATCTCGCGGGGATGCAAATTAGCTAGGCCATCTTGAGGAATAAAAATCGGTCCATTGGAGGTTCGAGGCAGTCGGGTTCTGACGTTCGTGGCGATCAGTACAGTGACCGTTGGGTTCCGTTAGTGACCGTTGGGTTCCGTTTCTATTCGTGCAGTCAGCTGAGCTTTGTTAATTACCTTCGCGCCGTGGCTGTCATTGTTTGTTGGTTCGCTGAGTGTTGCCGTGGTTCTTCAGTGGAAACGCTTCGTCGCCCACGACGAGACTCCCCGTCTCCTACACGTCGGAAACTACACAAGATACTCTTACAAGCTATTTCGCCCCCCCACTCCGAACTTGGTTTTCTTTTCTTTAATGGCGGATAGGTTCGATCTAAAGTTGATACCGGAATTCGACGGATCCGACCCGGTACTCAGCTGGGTTGAGAAGGTCGAGTTACATTGTCAGTTGTCCGGCGTGAAAAAATCGAGCGCGTGATTCCTCTGCGGCTGACCGGCGTGGCCTTCACTGTATATCAGCAACTCGGCGCTGAGGAGAAGTGTGACTACTCGAGTATCAAGGCGGCGTTGTACAGGGCGTTCGCCACTGACCCCGCCACTGCATGGGAGCAGTTTGAGACGAGGTCTATACGCTTGGGCGAAACTGTGGACGTGTATCTCGCCGAGCTTAAGAAGCTGACGGTGTTGTTCGGCGGTCTTCCCGAGAGGGCCCTAGCCTACAAATTTCTGTCAGGACTCCCCGCTGGAGCAAAGCAGCTCCTACGAGCAACCTCTACCATGTCCTCACTACCGCTGAGTGACCTAGTGGACAGAGCTAGGACAATAATGAAGGATAACTCGACGGTGCAGGAACCGGTAGTCGCCGTCGCACAGGCCCCAGATAAGGCCTGCATACGAAAGCGAACTCCGTGAATGGATTAAGAACGGTTGGCTGATTCCATACCCCTACGACAGGCTTGGACCCCCCCAAGGGACTGATACCGCTGATGGCAGTTGCCCAACCTAACAAGTCAAAGGTGAGGCCGGTAATGGACTACCGCGAGTTGAATGCGCACGTTGATGCGTTCACAGCGGACGCCGACGTCTGTGCCAGCAAGCTGCGAGAGTGGCGCCGGCAGGGGTCCAATGTGTCCCTACTGGAATTGAGAAAAGCATACTTGCAGGTCCGAATGGGCGAGGCTATGTGGCCTTTCCAGACAGTGATGTTTTCCGGGAAGAGATACTGTCTTACGCGACTCGGATTTGGGCTAAACGTAGCACCCCAGATAATGAAGGCTATCGTCAATGCCGTGTTGTCACAAGAAGAATGGATCAGAAAGGGAACATCGGCGTACATTGACGATATATACGTGAACGAAGATATCGTGTCATCTTCGCGCGTAAGATCCAAACTTGCTGAGTTTGGTCTAAACTGCAAGGACTCTGAGCGGCTTGAGGATGGCGCCCGCGTATTGGGCTTGAGCGTTCAAGAGGAGTGAGGGATCCTGAAGTGGAGGCGTGGAACCGCAGTTCCCGACGTACCCGACGTTTACACAAGACGTGCCGTGTTCTCCCTGTGCGGGAAACTTGTGGGGCACCTTCCAGTATGCGGATGGGTTCGTGCGGCGACAGGCGTCATAAAAAGGAGGGCAAATGCGGTCACCAAAGGCTGGGACGATGAGATAACCGACGAACTATTGGTTCGAATGTTAAAGGAGACCGTCGCTAGTGTGGAAAAGAATGACCCCGCCACAGGGGACTGGTGCGTGAAGGGAGACGAACTGAGCGTGTGGGTGGACGCAAGTTCTCTAGCGATCGGTGTAGTTTTGGAGAAAGATGGGCCGTAGTTGAGGATGCCTGCTGGCTGCGACCGGCGAATGATGCTGCCCATATCAACCTGGCAGAACTCGACGCTGTAATAAAGGGCATTAACCTGGCACTTCAATGGGAAGTGAAGAAACTGCGTGTGCACACTGACTCACTTTGCGTGCACCACTGGGTGTCGGACACACTCACGAGCAAGGCCAGGGCACGCACCAAGGCAGCCAGCGAAATGCTGATAAGACGGAGGCCGGAGACTGTGAAAAAACTGGTGACGGAGTACAACCTGTCCGTAGACGTAGTGCTCGTCACCTCGGACTACAACCTCGCCGACAAGCTCACTCGGGTACCACGGAGATGGTATGAGGCTATGAAGAAAGAAGCTAAGCCATTGCCTCTGTGTGCTGCCTCCGTCGAGGAGGACGAAATTAGGAAGATACATCACGACAGTGGGCACCCCGGAGTACAACGGACCTACTACTTTGTGAAGTTGGCTAGACCATCAATACCAAAAAGCGCAGTAAGAGCAGTGGTCAGGGAGTGTCAAACGTGCCAGTCCATCGACCCCGCCCCAGCCAGATGGCGGAAAGGACAGCTGGGAGTGGACGCGATCTGGAATCGGTTGGGTATGGATATAACCCACTACGGCAGCCAACACTTCCTCACGCTGATAGACTGCGGGCCAACGATGTTCGCGATTTGGCGCCAATTAGCGAGGCAGGATTCCACCAGTGTCACCCACGAATTGGAATCCATATTCTACGAAAGGGGGCCGCCTGAGGAGATCCTCACGGATAACGACACGGCGTTCTGCAGCAGAGAATTCAGGCATTTTATGGACAACTGGGGGATCCGCCTTCGACACCGATGCGCGTATGTGCCAAGCGGCAACGGCATAGCGGAGCGGTGCCACCGAACCGTGAAGAGGATCGCAGCTAGGAAGAAGTGTACGATCGCGGAGGCGGTTTACAGATACAACACAACGCCTAAGGACGCCGTGACTGGCGGCAGTGCGCCCGCTGATGCGATTCATCACTACCACGTGCGCGTCAAGGACGTTGAAGTGTGTCTACCCGACCAACGAGAACCCCAGGGGACGTACCAAGTGGGAGACACCGTCTGGGTGAAGCCACCCGGCGGCCGGTGCACCAGCAGCTTTTGGAGGGGGCGGGTCACCGGCGTCATCAGTGAACAGGCCATACTGGTCGATGATACTCCGCGCCACGTAAGGGATGTCCGGCCCGCTCTAAGCGCTGACCAATCGGCGAGCAGTGGAAGTAGCGAGTCATCCGACGATGAGCGATGGATCCAACCCGTGCCCCACGAACCTGGTGACTCAACTGCGAGCAGTGGAAGGAGCGAGTCATCCGACGATGAGCGATGGATCCAACCTGTGCCCCACGAACCTGATGACTCAACTGCGAGCTCTAATGCTGATGCTGATGCTTCCTATGCCACTTCTGAGAGCGCCGATGAGGAAGTCCCGGCAATACCCCTCCACAGGAGTGCTCGAATCAAACGGCCACGTCCGCCGTGTCACGTATGTGATCTGGAGACCAGGGGGGAGTGTGAGACTAACCGTAGCCCTCGGCGCAAGAGGGTCCGTGTGTGCCTGGGGTGCGAGGTGGTTGCTGATCCTGTGGTCGGGGAAGCGGAAGAAAGAGTTCCAAGATGGCGCCTGCCTGCTTTTATTAGAGACGGAATCTCGCAGGATCTCGCGGGGATGCAAATTAGCTAGGCCATCTTGAGGAATAAAAATCGGTCCATTGGAGGTTCGAGGCAGTCGGGTTCTGACGTTCGTGGCGATCAGTACAGTGACCGTTGGGTTCCGTTAGTGACCGTTGGGTTCCGTTTCTATTCGTGCAGTCAGCTGAGCTTCGTTAATTACCTTCGCGCCGTGGCTGTCATTGTTTGTTGGTTCGCTGAGTGTTGCCGTGGTTCTTCAGTGGAAACGCTTCGTCGCCCACGACGAGACTCCCCGTCTCCTACACGTCGGAAACTACACAAGATACTCTTACAGGAACAGATTCATATACACGCACAACGTTACACATCACATAAGCTATAATTTTCTTCTTTTTCAAATCTTCTTCTTGTTCTTCGAGATTAAATCCCCCTATGAAAATATCGTTTACCAGGGAGAGTATCTTGGCTTGTCTTGGTGACGTTTCAGAAAGGGCACTTACGTCTTCGGCGGAGCAACCAGCTTCTTTGTGACTAAACAATATAGAAAACGATAGGTTAAATTTGTCGTTGGCTACGATTGCTTGACGGGTCTTGAAACGAGTTCTTTGCCTCATTATTTGTAGGAACCGCTTTGCTGGAATTGAACGTTTGTATAAAATAAGCAAATAACGCAACTTTTATAAAAATATACTTTTATTTTATATTTGGAGGACTAGTTTAAACACCCGAGACTTGAGCAAGCATGCGACTGTCACTGACGAGTCAAACTTCCAAACAGAATTATGAATCATCCCTCGTGACGAAATAAGATGGAAACATAGAATGAGATAGAAAGTAAGAGAGAGAGAGAGAAAGAGAGAGACATGCAGATAGATGGATGCATGTTAAAAACAAAGAGACTGAAATGTGATTGTTTTTTAATCCTCGTCTCGGGCAAATAGAGCTGACCTTTTTAACTGTCAACCTCGAGTGCATAAGCAATCTGACCCAGCGGTCGTTAATCTTTGTCAACCCTAGTCGAAGAGAGTCAGTTTACTGACTGTTGCCCGAGGCCCCAAACTGAGAAATATCAGAGTTCTCATCTCGAATATTTTTGTACTCGACTACTACCCTCCCCCAACGGAGAGAAAACATTTTCCTTACAACATTGCCTTTTGCAAACTCTTTAAAAATTAAACAATGTTTATAAATATGGTCTAAAAAAATTGTCTTTCTGATTGTACCTACACGACAAAAACACGCTGACGTATTAAAACTATTCTCGCTTAGATTTTTTAAATATAATTTAATAGAAAAATAAAATTAATTTGACATTTTCGCAAAATTATTAACGATATTTCTAAGCCCATTCGTCTCATACGGGAATATGTAACAACACGAAATGAAGGTTCATCCTATAGGGCAGAAAGATAAAAGCTCTAAAGAGACAACGCTACAGGTTTTAAACTTTTATTAAAAGTGAATTCAGGTAACTTGATTATGAAGGAGATTTGACATCTATTCAATATAGCCGTAGTCAGCATCAATCACTGCTTCTATATGGAACTGGAAGCGTACCTCTTCCACAAGAGTCGAAGGGGGGGGGGGGGCTCGGCGAATACTCGGCGGAATGCGGCGATCAGGCTTGCTTCGGTGTTACAGGAGGTAATGTTGGTGATGTTCTCGACGGGTGATCAAACGAAGTAATCCAGCGGGTTCAGGTCCAGGGGGCAGGGGGCAAGTGAAAGAAAGTACAAAGTCGTAGCAATCTTTCTGAAGCGAAGCCGAAGTCTCTTTGGACATGAACCAGTGCTGAATCCTGCTTTCACATCAAGGGTCTCCCAGATGTTACCTGATTTCACAAGGGGACCATACCATTTTTCAGCACATCCAGATATACTTTGGTTTTTACTTTCAAGCAGACTTCGAAGATGTGAGGCGGCATGATGTGACCTTCACTTCAAACGAAACCACCTTTATTATTCGTGGCAATCCAGATATACATTTTGAAGGTGCTGGCAATGGTCCTGTTACATAACTAATATCGATAAAGAGCATGAGTTGCACAACGGCGCATATCGATCTTACTCGTTCAAAATTGTATCGCTCTTGGGATTTGTACAAAACTGGTCAACTCGTAGATGGTCTGCAACAAGAAAAAAGAAAAAAGAAAATAAGTTATCATCAAATAGATATAGAATCATGTCCTCTTTTCTAGGGCAACCATTTTATCTCTCCCTTCTGTATTCATCGCCCAGCAAGTAATCATTTGTGTTCCCGTAAATATGATACATTATTTTTACGTTGTTGCAAGTCGATACTTAAGTATTGTCTTGACTACATGTTTAATAGTCAATATTTTGCAATAATTTTGTGTATTTAAATCACTTTAATAAGAGTAATAACACAATATATATACATATATATATACACACATATATATGCATACATATATATACATACATATATATACATACATATATACATACATTTATATATACATACATATATATACATACATATACAGTTGTGCCCGATATTATTCATACCCCCCTTGAAAATTGAGTTTATTAGGTGTAACTTTTGTAAGAATTTATTGTTTACGTCCATATTGATACATATTCTTAATAAACCTCTTCTGATCATTTTCGTCATTTTAAAATCTCGGGATACTTGTAATAAAAGAAATATACAGCTATTTATAAAATCTGCAATGTTCAAAAATAATCATACCCCCTTATTTTTTCAGTATTAATCGAGTTTCTGACTGTTTGTTTTCTGTTTGATTCTTATTTTGAATGCTTTTATACAACCTTTGATTAATTTCATTTCGTTTTTTGCATTTTTCAGAAATTAAAATGATATCAACTGAAAACCAATAAAAGAATAAAAATTATTAGAATGGGGAAGAAAAAAGAGCTTAGTAATGATCTTAGGACTAAAATTGTGAATTCACATAATGATGGTTTAGGTTACAAGTCAATTTCCAAGAAATTTGAGGTCCCTACAGCAACAGTACAGAGCATCATCAAAAAATTCCAGAGCCACCACACAACAAACAACTTGATTGGTAGAGGAAGAAAAAGGAAACTGTCTGCTAGAGCCACCAGGAATATTGTAAGAAGTGTTAATGCAAATCCAACCACCACTAATAAGGACATTTTAGAAAATCTGGAGTCTTCTGGCATAAAAATATCAAGGCAAACATTGCAAAGGACTCTGCATGAAAATGGTCTGAAAGGAAGAAGACCAAGAAGGACTCCATTGCACACCGGAAAACACCTTGCAGCACGTCTAAAGTTTGCTAGGACCCATGTGAATTCTCCAGAGTCCGTTTTCTCAAGTATTTTGTGGACTGACGAAACAAAAATTGAATTGTTTGGCCATATGGATGCTTCTTACGTTTGAAGGAAGAAAGGAGAAGCTTACAACCCAAAGAACACCATACCCACGGTGAAACATGGTGGTGGTAGCCTAATGTTTTGGGGCTCCTTTTCGGCTAGTGGTCCAGGTAGTTTGGTCAAGATAGATGGAACCATGAAGAAGGAGCAATATTTGGAGATACTCAAGAAAAACATTAGACAGGATGCGGAGAAGCTCCATTTAGGACCAAACAGGGTCCTTCAACAGGATAATCATCCAAAACATACTGCCAAAATAGTCAAGAAATGGTTTGAGGATAATCAAATTAATGTTTTGAAATGGCCTAGCCAGAGTCCCGACCTGAACCCTATCGAAAACCTCTGGCACATATTGAAAACTGAGGTTAAAAAGCGGAAACCTAGAAATTTGAGGGATTTAGAGAACTACTGCATTGAAGAATGGTCAAAAATCAGTGTTGATGCTTGTAAAAACCTTGTTGATAAATATCCCAAACGGTTACAGGCAGTTATTAAGAATAAAGGCCATGCTATTGACTATTAGTAAGAGAGGTATGAATAATTTTGAACTAGTGCCATTATTGTTTTTCTTTGTATAATGTTTCAAACTTGCATAATTTATTTATTTGTTGAGTTTAAATTAAATGCTTATGCTTGATTTATTGTTTGAAATCCCTTTAATATTGTCTACCTTCTGGTTTGAGCAATATTCTTATAGAAATCTCAAAGATCCGAGGGGTATGAATAATATCGGGCACAAGTGTATATATACATACATATATATATATATACATACATATATATATATGCATACATATATATACATACATACATATATATATATATGTGTGTGTATATATATATCATATAATATATTGACATCATTGTATCTTGGAGTACCCGTAATTATCACCTCCTAAGCACAATAGTTTGTACTTAATGTGTCCTTATTTATTTATATTTAAGAATTTTTAATATTTTATCTGGTAAGTTTTTTTTTTAATTTTGGAAATCATTTGGAAATTCCTGAAATTCTTTTAATCTTTAAGAGTTTGGCATATGTTTATTTGTTTTTACACTTTTATAATATTTTATGAATAAAAAAATATCCTCACTATTTCATTTTCTTATATACTAGCAGTTCTGCCCGGCTTTACTTGGGCCCTATGTACTGTTCATAACTTTATGTGCATATGTATGTATATATATTAAAAAGTTTGACTTCGTCCAGATAACCTACATCTAAAATTTAAAGTGTTTAGACTCAAAATTGGCGGAGGAGTTTGTTAGAGTTCGCAAAGATCGACTGTTTCAACTTTAACCTTTTGGCACGTCTGACTATATAAAATTTCAGATGTTTAATTCCAAAATTAGCTGAATAGTTTGCTAGAGACGGCAAATGTAAAATCTTTTTAACTTTGACGCCTTTTGCAGTCAAATTTTCGGTCACAACCTAAACTTGCCTTATGTCTAAATATATTTATGTAAAATTTCAAATGTTTAGACAAAAATTGGCTTAGTAATTTGGTAGAGACCTCAAAAGTCAATTAAAAAATTAACCCAATTTTTACCCCTTAACATTTATCATTTTGGGATCAAATAAATTAAAAAGTTTGATCCATATCTAAGTAACCTACATTTAAAAGTTCAAGTGTTTACACCAAACATTGGCGGAGGAGTTTGGTAGAGTTTTTAAAGGTCAAATCTTGAACTTTGAACTCCTGTACAGCCAAATTTCTGGCCGCAAACCGATTAAAAAGATTTTCCCAAACCTTAATACCTTTTATGTCAAATCTCGAGTCTGTTGACTGAAAATTGACTGAGAAGTTTCGTAGGGAAATGTACACACACAGACAGGGATACAAAAACAATTTCACTTTTATAGATATACTAGCAGTTCAGCCAGGCTTTTCTCGGGCATTATGTTCTGTTCACAACTTTATGTGCATATGTATATAAATATATTAAAATTTTGACTCATCTCCAGGTAACCTGCATCTAAAATTACAAGTGTTTAGACCCAATATTGGCGGAGGAGTTTGGTAGAGTCTGCAAAGATCAACTCTTTTAACTTCAACCTTTTGGCAGCCAAATTATTGCCCAAAAAACTGATAAAAAGCTTGCTGCATGTCTAAATACCCGTCATGTAAAATTTTAAATGTTTAGACAAGAAATCGGCTGACTTATTTGCTAGAGACCGCAAAGGTCAAATCCTTGGAATTTTGACCCCTTTGACAGCTCAAATTTTTGACCCAAACCGATTAAAAAGTTTGCTCTACTTCTGATTACACTTTATGTAATATTTCAAATGTTTAGACCAGAAATTGACTGAGTAATTAGGTAGAGATCGCAGAGATCATATTTTTTTACTTTGACCCCGATTTTGACCTCTTAAGATTCATTGCTTTCATCTACAAATTAAATGAAAATGTTCGATCCATGTCCAAGTAACCTACATTTAAAATTTCGAGTGTTTAGACCCAAAATTGGCGGAGGAGTTTTGTGAAGTTTTCAAAGGTCAAATCGTTGACCTCTGACCCGATGACGGCTGTCATTTCTGGCCTCAAACCGATTAAAAAGATTATCCAAAACCTCAATAACTTTTATGTCAAATTTCGCGTCTGTTGACTTAAAATTGACTGAGTAGTTTCGTAGGGAAATGAACACACACAGACACGGGCACAATTTCAACTTTTATAGATATATAGATAGATTGTTTTGTATACATTTTTAGAATTTATTGTTCTTTTCTGTGATATAAAATAATTTTTTCCTAATTCTAATTCAGAATTTGTTTCCATTTCTAATCTGAATAGTTTAAAAGTCGGTGTTGTTTTTTTACCTTTTCTTTTTGTATAATGCCGGCCTTCTCTCTTCTTCTGACGAAATGTCATGACTTAAAGAGGTTTCTCCCTTGTTCTTCCTTTTGTGTGACCCTTATTGCCTTGTAAATGTATTTCAATTCCTATGTAACTTAACGCTTTATATTATTTTATATTATTAACATAATCTTTTTTCTTTCTCTGTCTGTCTGTCTGTCTTTATATATATATATATATATATATATATATATATACATATATATATATATATATATATATATAGAGAGAGAGAGAGAGAGAGAGAGAGAGAGAGTGAGAGAAAGATTTGTAAACACAAAGGGAATATTCTCTGGTTGTTGTGAATATTTATGTGAGCATATAGGTTTCAAAGGCTCACGGTAAAATTGTAAATCACAATATTGAAATCTATATAGTTAGGTATGTTTATTTATATATTTGTAAGTTTATTTTTTGTTGCTTTAATAATGATTATTATTTTTACACTTATAAAACAACGCATTCAATGTTTAATCCATTTTTAGTCATAATTGTTTAACAAAACTGTGTTGAATGAACTAGAATGAAGAGAATTCAAATTTACACAACGCTTGAGGAAAGCAAATCTCTAATTCATTTCACGCGATTTCCACTTATTTTTTTTTTATTGTATATGCACGTTATTCATCCACCCATTTGAAAATAATTAATGTTTAAGACGTAACGGACTTTGATTTTCTAATAGCATCATGCCAGGATGTCCAACTAAGACTCACATCGATGAAACCAAGTTGGTTTCACATTTTGAAATGAATAAATCTTTATAAGAAAATAACGTGCATCGTATTGACTTCTTTACTTAGAATAATAAAAAAAATATAATTTACTTATGTGATTTCATCTTTTTAAGCCATTATTATGAGTTTCAAATATTTTAGCAATCAATCATGAGCATGAAAGAAGTTGTTTTATCGTTTAATTCAAAGTATTTTATTAAAGCCTTTAAGACTCTTAAACTCTTAACATCCCCTAAAATTGTAAATCATTTCGAAAGCATGTGACCAGTTAATTATTTACCATATATAGGGGTGACCCACTCTTAAAACGCCACACACAGAATCGTTAATACAATTAAATAACTCTACAACACACCTTTTTTGCCATTGGCCAGATGTAAGCTGTCATTGCTTACGTCACTGTTTATCCATCAGAACAGGTCTTCGTTATTTAAATTATAGTCAAGGCAGAAGTGCACAACTAGTATGTACTAGTGGGGAGAGGGGAGCTTGGAATTACACTTAAATATATTTTAATTCATACAAATTTCGTATTTATTATTACCGAGCCAATTGTCTATTGAACGTTATATTATATCTAATATACAGTAGTGATTCCAAAAGAGAAAACATGAATTGTGTCTCATAACGATGTAGTTGGTTGGTTGGTTGGTTGTTTTTGTTTTACGGCATATCAACCCTTTTCGGGTTATTTAATGCCGAATCCAAAGATTTTGAAGAATTTTTTTTTTAATAGAATATATTTGTTGTTTTTAAGTCAGTTTCTATTTAACCCATAGTTGGGACCCTAACAGGTACTACCACTCCGGGTCAGAGTGGACCTGGGAGCAATGGTAATTAAAGGGTGGATCCACACTCCCCAAAGCCCACAAGCTGGGGCCTCACCACTGGATATAGGTTAAGGTCATATCCAGGACCCCCATTGAGGGACTTTTACCCTCTACAGGGGGGGGGCAGTCGGCGTATTCTAATGCCCCACCGACAGGGCCAACCGATGTAGTTATCGAGAGATAGCTAAGAAATGTTTAATATTAAACAGCTTAAATAAATGAATTGAAAGGACGAAAAATATGTTGGCAATTTGAAATAAACAGCTTAATAAGCATTTTAAGTTGCCGATAGATGTTTGTACCCGTTATTCATCCACCCAAAACAAATATTTTACTAATTACAAAGCGTTTATGATGTATAATTGTTATCTACTGTTAATTTCAGTGTTTTGTAACCAGTAGTTTAACAGTTTATCGACAAAATATTTACGGACAGACAGGTAGACATATACACATATATCTATTGTTTTATTTATTTAGACGATTCAATTCAAATCTCTGCAACTAGAGGTGGCACTAACACGTTTGATCCAGTTCTTCTCACAGAAACACTTTCACTTTGACTTTTATGTAGTCATTGTAAGTATTTTACGTTTTGCTAGAAAAATTATTCACTTAAACTATATCAGGGGAAGACACGCTGACAATACAATTATCAGATTTATTCGAAACGAATGAATTTATTGAATATCAATCAAAACTGTTGGATAATTATGGTTTAAACCTTATGATTTTAATTTTACTTGTATATTATATTTTTCTTCATAAATCGTTGTTACCTGTATTAATGATTGCACGGATATGTATTAAGAGTTTCTGCATTAAAAGCATAAGAGTTACCATGTTGCACAGTTGAGGCCCTATGTAAATAACAATTGAGTACGTTAGTCTGAATTCTGGCAAGGGTCACATATCGGGATTACTCAGATCTGTAAATGATAGTATGAGAAATTACATAAATTACGTTTAAGAACGAGATAAACAAATGTTTTTCAAATCAGTCTCTTCGTGAAAGTCCGGGAAAAGAGACGCGGAAATGCATGTAGAGAAAATCGAAGTTGGATATTGCACATTCCTTTGTACATCTGCGCGTGAACACATTTCACAAGCAAGAAAAGTAAATAATTACTTAGCTACATAGTCTCTCGCACTCTCTTTTATTCATTTTCCCAACTAAAACATTCAAGAGACTCGGAACGGCTTCCTTGTGTCATTTATGAATGGAAAGTTTATTTCGCCTAAATAAAAAGACAAATTAGTCGACAACGTTAGACGACCACAGTCACTCCTCAAACGTAGCGATGTTGAAAGAAAAGACGACGCAGAGAATAAAAGACCAGTATGTAAACACCCCGCGCATATATATATATATATATATGATAAATTGTGGATGGGAGTGTAGCATATGCAACCTCTTACATTGACGAAAATCTAACACGTTTGGTTTCCTGATTCTTATTAAGAAATATACTAGAAAGAAAATATAAACTGAACAAAGCTAAATTCCTGTTTCATTCCTGACTTCATCGAGTAAAAAAAGACATTTTATAAAGGAAAACTGGAACCCATTTTCTTTCACACGTGCTGACATGACTAGTTTATAAATATATCATCATTTTTATAACATAATTAGCAGACCAGCCGGCGTTACCCGGTCATAAAATATGCATAAATATTATATTTTAATTAATACAGAAACTGATACACGTACATGCGAGTATTATGGCTTTTTTTTCTAAACCGTTTCCTTCTTGTTAGTAAAAAAAAAGAAAAGAATACTCGTGCTGAGATCGAAACTTAAACACAGTGATTAAAGTACGATAACCGTTAGACCAGTGTGACACGTCTTTTAAGAGTGTCTTAAAACTACTTATCCTTACCATAAGTAATCTGCAACGTGAACTATTCACGCATGATCATTCGATAAACAGTAACCAGATAAAAATCCGATCATCCACACGTATCAATATTTCTACTTTTATCCATTTAGTAGCCTTTTTCCGGATTAAAAGGGATTAAAAAGTTTTCCATACGATGAAATATCCTATGTACCAAATTTCAAATCTGCAGATAAAAAATTCATTGAGTATATAGGTTGAGAAGTGTCTTCACACATATATTTTCACTTTTATAGATATATAGATAATACACCATTTTTTCTACTTATATAGGTTATAAGTGGCTAGAATTCGTTTGATGTTGTCTGGCATTAATTTTACGTAAAATATGCACAATTCTCATTTCTGATAAACTTATTAATTTACAATCAGAAACACTTAGTTCGAACGGCGAGTTCCACCTTGAACCGGGGACATTAAGTGGCTCTGCGGTGTGCTTAGCTGAGCAAAATAATTGAACCCTTTTAATCACATTTCGGAAGAAATTCACTTCCTCAAAGAAATCTGGTCCATATTCGAAGATGCGAAGCCAGAAGAGTTTTAGAAAATGTCGATATAGCATATAATCAGCTTTCGAGTAATTCCTGTGGAGATCGTGATCTTCGAATGTATAAGAGTAACTAAATGCACGGCCGTGCGTGTTGAGGGGCCTGTAAAGAACATCTTTCATTTCCCAACAGAAACGGCGCCGAAGCAGCACAAGAGATTCCTCGAAATATTCAAGAATTAAAATAAGATCAAAATCGCGTTCGATCATATTGATGTGGTCAATAACCATCTTCTCGTCAGAAAAATACTTGCTGCTTAATCCGAGATCGAAGATCATGCGATTATGAACAAAGTTCCCACCAGTAGGAAAATTATATTTGTTCGGATGCATTAAAAAGTTTCGAATGGGTTCCGGACCGCCGACCACCTTGTAAACGCTGTAGTATCGAAAGGCAGAGAGGAACTGGTAGAACGGTTCACGAAGAATGGCTAAATACTTCATCTTTTTCGGAAAGAACGAGCGGAACACTGTTCTGTTGTAGACAGCATGGTTACACATAATATTATGCTCTCTGCCGGGAGGAGGTGGAATGAAAATAGATGTGTTTAGGAATGCGAGCCGATTGACGTAATTGCGGTCTTTTGGCAGGGCTACAACAAGATCGTTTTTGATTGCAAAACGTGCAATTAAATTGAGTAAGGTTGAACTTCCGGCTTTGTGAATTTTGAGGAACACAACGTGATGGATAGGTGTACATTGTCTTTCCTCGAATGCACTGGATGTCACATTGATTTTGTCCCAATCCAATGGTTTATAAAGCTGCGAGGAAAACTCCGAGTGCGTTGCTTGCTTTGTCGATAAATCAACTTGAACAGTTGACAGTTGTATCCTGTACAGTACTAGGACACCAAAACAGAGGAGGAAACCCAAAAGAATTCTGAAAGATAAAAAAATGAAGTCATTTTATTTGGATGAAAAATAACAACAAAAAAGTTTGACAAGGATGCACATAATTCTCATCAGGAATACATACTACGGAAGTCGTTTCACAAGTAATTCCGCCTATTCTTTAACTAAAACACAACTTGAAGGACAATCGAGACGATTAATACGAGCGAACTTTTAAAAAAGAGCAATAAAAATCTGTAGAAAATTAATTCTTGAGCACAAAAAGGTGGCTCATTTTAATGAAACCACTTTTCAGGTTAACTTTTTTAGTTAAAAAATAAGCTTTTTCATGCAATTTTCATCCCAAACAAAGCACAGTGCCACTTTAAAACAGGGGGCTAGTATCAGGGAAATAATTTGCGGGGGCATTATGAAGGGAGATGAGTAGAAAGATGTTTGTTCACATTACACTTGAACTTCTGCATATCAGTACAGTTGGGAAAACAGAACCCGGAAGGGAGTTCGAAAGACCTGTAGTTCTGGGGAAGAAACTATTGGAGTAAAAGGCTTTCTTGCACCTAGGGATCTCTACTGTAAAGGGGTGAGACTTAGTTGCTTGTCGGGTTTGTTGAGGGTAGTTACGTCGAGGAGGTACAAATGTTTGCAGTTCGTCAGAGCATTCACCATTAAAGTATTTGTAGAACAGGCAGAGGGATGCAATATCTAGTCGATGGGACAGAGGCTGTAGCCTAGATGACAGTTCAGGACCTATCAGGTTGGCGACTCTCTTTTGAACCCTGTCCAGGAGCGAGAGACAAGCAGCAGATGCACCAGCCCAGATGTGACAACCGTACTCTATACACGGGCGAATGGTGGCCTTATAGAGGTACAGGATACTTTCAGGCGTAAGTAGTTTTCTAGCACGGTAGAGGGAGCCAACCTTCTTTGCAGCAGCCTTGGCAATGCTCTCAATGTATCTATTCCGGTTCATATTCTATGCAAACGTTAGGCCGAGGATTTTAAAAGAAGTACTTTCTAGCAATGTGTTCTTGGCCATTCGCATTGGTGGTAGATAATGTTTCTTGTAGTTATTGAAAAAAACAAGCTTAGTCTTGGCAGCATTGAATGTGACCATCCATTTTTGTCCCAATTCCACTACAGATTGGATGTCATCCTCTAGTGTTTCTAGATATGTGTTCATTTGTTTTCCCCTCATATCTGTTATAGAGAGTGGTATCATCGGCAAATATACCCATCTCCGAAACAATTTTATCAGGGAGGTCATTTATGAATATCAGAAATAATAGAGGTCCAAGCATAGGCTCCTGAGGTACCCCCGCATTTATGTCATATTGTTTAGATGTACGACCGTCGAGGACAACTTGGATTTTTCTATTAATAAAGAAGGATTTAATTACATTATGTATTCTTCCAGTGATTCCATATGATCTAATTTTCCTTAGAAGACCATCGTGCCATACCCTGTCAAAAGCCTTAGATATATCAAGGGCCACCGCTCTACCTTCCCCTGTTTTATCCAATGAACGGTATATACGTTCAGAAACTACAGTTAAGATATCTTCTATTGAACGGGCTTGTCTGAATCCATATTGTTTGTCAGTCTGGAGTTCAGCAGGTGTTAGGTGGTGGACTAAGGCTTGATTAACTAAGGACTCAAATATATGGGCCGATAATTTACTGGGTCAGTTATTTTCAAAGCTGTACTCACAATTGCGCATTTCTTTTTCAGTTTTTCCGTTTTTCAATTTGTATGTTATATTTGCTATTATTTTATTTCCATCATATTTGTTTGAAACGCGTGTTCTTTGCTAACATTAATATCTCTGAAAACGATATGCATGCAAAGAAAAATTGACGGTCCGCCAAATCGAAAACTTTTCACTAAATCAGCCCACCCTCTCCTTCCTGAATAGATAGCATCTCGGTATCATAAATGCTATTCGACCGACCGGGCCAAGGGAAACGGCCACCGTGGTTTTAGCATCGAATGTCCAAGAAAAAAACCCCCAAAAAAGCTAAGTAAAAAAAAAAATAATTTTGGAACTACTCTCGTAAATTATTTCCAAAGAATTGTGATTAGTGAATTATTTATGAAATATAGATAGATCCGCCCCCAAAACGTCTCCATATAATTGTTAATACAATTTATAATTTGATATGGCAAATTGTCACTAACTCTAACATATCCCTGTCATTGCATGTTGACTGTTATTGCTTCGATTCAGGAATTATCTGAAGATTTTTATGATAGGCATTATCTTGAAGATATTCCACAGAATGGTTGTGGTCCGTTAAGTGTGAAAGCTATTCCGGATCAGACCTACCACTTATTGGATCAGCAGAACACAACATAAAGAGTTAGTTGAAATATAGTTGCCTCACCGTGTTTAGATAAGTATTTATCAATGCTAAGTCCTTCGAATATGTTTTTCAATGCGGGTTGAGTTTAACGATAGTAAAGTTGTAAATGTCACCGACTGACAACCTGGATAAGTCATGTTCGAATCCAATTTTATCCACAGAAACACTTTCACAATGCATAACATTGAGCAACAAAATTTTTACTTTTTGAATATTAGCTTGGTTTTTATAGCTGATTCGAAGTATTATTACCTTGCTGGATCACGAAATGGCATCCGTTTTTTTCCATCAGATCAGGTTTTTGTGCTAAGTTGACTTAAAAAAAAGATCTTGTAATAAAACCGATTACATTTTTTGTGGCCTTATCAGCTAATACACATATCCCAAATATGTTTTTTAGAGAAAATGCTCGCCAATAACATATATTGATTAGCTGATACAACCATCGATTACCGTAAAGTGAATGGTGGCATTGATAAAGGTAAGTATATATAAATTTTATGTTATTTCATCATTGGTCAAACTTCATATTCCTGTAATGCTCAGCGGCAGGGGAGGGGGTCTCTTCATATTCCATCAGTTGTCAGCCATCAGGAATGTGTCAATCTCTGTCATGTCATGTTGAAATCCACCCCCTTGCTCCTCACTCATTTAACTCAGATTCTCAGGAACCGATCCATATGTGAAAATAAAAAGTACATTTTGGCACTTATCTCCATGATCAAGCTTTGGAAAGCCTGGCACAAGTAAGCGAAGCAGTCATCATCCTTGTCCAGAGTCTTGGTGAACTGAGTTTAATCTGCAGCGTTGGGAAGAGTATCCTGTCTCTTCTACCAGGGGCTGTTTATAACGTTGTGATGATTTGAGACATCAGAGGATTGTGCATAGGTCATCTGCAGCGTTGACGGTGATTTGTGATCACTAGACATTAACAATCGATGACAATTCAAATAAATGACTAAAAATAATTTTCACGCACATGTTGTCTTTTAAAACAAAAGTATATTATTTTCTGGCCAGAAAGTTAGGCATGAAGTAAGGTATGGTTTTGAAAGACCAGCGCACCCTGACCAACAAAAAATGCCTAAAAAAGCACTGTCGACATTCGTCTGTATGTGTGCCTCAGGCGATAAGTAATAAAATAACTCCTTGAAGATAATAAATCCAGGAAGTATAAGCCGCTTAGGAGTGAACTGAATCATAGCTACAGTTGACATTGCCGTCGGAATTCTTCCGTAGAAACGCGACAGGCAATTAGTCATAAATTTACCTTCTCGGAGAGAATGAAAAACCCGAGAGAGTGCCTCCTAAGACTGAACAGAAGGAGACTCAAACTTGACACTAACGAAACCACTGTAAGACTGAATCATATCATAATTATTTGACTATATATATATATATATACATATATATACATATATATACATATATATACATATATATATATGCACACACACACATATATATATATATATATATATATATATATATATATATATATACATATATATACATATATATGATTGTTGAGCTGGATTAAATCCGACGATATGAAATAAAATGGAGGTGGAAGGACCTGGATACTCAACGTTTCGTCCGATTTATGAGGGCTTCTTCAAGAGGGATGGTCATTGACGAGAGAGTCGGAGGATTGAGGCTATATATAATGATGGGGGAGAGCAACGTGTTTTCCTTATGTAAATTAGATATCATATATACATATATATATATACATCTTATGAGAGAAAAATACATTACAGTACACTAATAAAAATATATATAAATTAGAGTAAACTAATAAAAATATATATAAATTAGAGTAAACTAAATAAAAATATATGTGTATATGATATCTAATTTACATAAGGAAAACACGTTGCTCTCCCCCATCATTATATATAGCCCCAATCCTCCGACTCTCTCGTCAATGACCATCCCTCTTGAAGAAGCCCGCATAAATCGGGCGAAACGTTGAGTATCCAGGTCCTTCTACCTCCATTTTATTTCATATATATATATATATATATATATATATATATATATATATATATATATATATATATATACTAGATGTACCCTGCCACGCGTTGCTGTGGCTCAAATTGGCGCAATGGAAAAAGTTCCAAAATAAAAAAAATGCATATTTCTTATAGGTTTAATTTTCCATTTCGTATGGGTACACAGTTTTGTTGTTCCATTTTCTTAGCTGATCTAGAGGTTTTCTGGTTTGGTGACTCTTGAATACATAACATAAATTGTCCATGTGAAAAAACAGTCAGTGTGTAAGTGAAGATCCACAATTATAAAGATTGTTCCCTGTGCTTTGTTGATGGTTATTGCAAACGACAATAAAATTGGAAAGTGCAATTTTCTAAAGTGTAATGATGTATCCGGTGGAGTCATAGGAATGCATGGAATGAAAATATATTCATCTGTAAAAAGTCCTGTTCTGAGTGTTGTTTCTATGATATTGTTTGTTAATTTTTTTTTACAGCAAGCCATGTGCCTTTGCAAAGCTTCGATTGGTTTATATTTCACAACATGATAATTAATGCGCCAAATTTCAGTTGCAATACATGCGGTGGCAGCCCTAGCAAATATATCTGTTGGATAATTAACCACTTGATCTGCTTTCACAACAGTGTCGATGGATTCGTATTTGACTACCTCACTTTTAATTTTACATTGAATAATAATTGACGTCTTTGTATCGACCTGCAAGAATAGCTCGTTCACTCAGTCAAGTTGAATTCTTATAATTTTAATATATGCAAAAACCTTTTAAACTAACTCTTCTTTTGTTAAGTTAAAAGTCAAAGAATTTTGTCCTTATCTCTGATCAGCTGGCACTTTTCCGTACCCAATTTCCCACAAGTGCAATAATTTCTGTGCGGATCGAACAGTCTGCAACTGGACATGCATATTTTGAGTTAAGTTTAATGTCTTCACATGGCACAAAAAAGTAGAGTATTTGAGTGAAGCATTTATTTTATCTGCTGGTGTTGATTGAAGAATAACAGGTAACATTTGTCTGAAATCTCCTGCAAGCAATATTACTGCATTCCCAAATGGTCTGACATTGCCACGCACATCTTGCAAGAATCGCCAAAGAGCCTCAATTGATTTTTTGCGTACCATTGTGCATTCATCCTAAACAATAAGTTTGCATTTCTGCAATATTTTCCCCCATATTAGATGTTTTGGAGATGTCGAACATGCGATTTTTTGAAAAAATAAATGTTTCAAAGTAGAATAAATAATTCTTCTACTTGGCAGCAAGGTCGCAGGTATTCCTCATGCAGCAAGGGCTATTTTGTTACCGAATGGCTGCCAAAATCAATTTAATTAGATAGGTTTTACCAGTTACTTCTGGTGCTGTTCAAGGTAGCAGTAATTTTCAAATAACTTCTATTCTCACAGTCAGTAAATTAAGTGACTAAAATAGGATTTATCCATGTTTTGACAATGCCATATTCACTGTAATTAATTTAGGAGACTAAAATATGATGAGGGATTAGAGATGGACAGATAGGGAGGAAGATATATAGATAGAAAAGAGAAAGTGAGAGGAAAACAGAGAAAGAGAAGGAGATAGAGAGATTGATAGATAGACAGAGAGAGAGGGGGAGAGTTAGAAACAGAGAGGGGCGAGACAGAAGAAAGGAGAGAGAGAGATAGAGGGAGTTAGAGAGAGAAAAGGGCTCAAAGAGAGATGGAGAGGGTGATATAGAGAGAACGATTGAGAGAGGGAAAGGGAGAGATGGGTAGATATTAAGAGAGGAAGAGAGAGGGGAGAAAGAAACAGAAGGTGAACTACGCTTCACCGTTTTTTCTTCGTTCAGTAGAGAAGAAATCTTTCGAGACTGAGGCAATTTAAATTTTTGTTACTATCCAGGGTACCCTTTTTTTTCGGGAGCTAGATTTTCCACACATTAGAAACCGACCGTGTTATCTGTACTTTCACCTAACAAATTAATAAAACTAAAAGATATTGTAAAATTTGAATTTAACGTGAAAATACTATTTTAAAAAATAGCATGATGACATAATGCATACGTGCCACTTTAGGTACTCCTTGGGCGTTGAGTTCCATGGCGACTAGCATAATTATTTAATGGTCGCTCCCTTAGCCCCCCCCAGTCAAGGCTAATGCATGCGCACGTAACATTTTTTTTATTTATTGACGTTGGCTTAGTGACTAAACAATTTATTGATAATTTCGTAACCCTTAAACGCATGTCGGAAGATTTAAATTGGTTCATTATTGTTGTAATGAAAAAAAAGTTTCATTCAACGCAAAACCAAAAACACATATTAATGATGAATGATTTACTATTCTATTCATTGAAATTTACTCATTTTTAAATAAAAAAGTAAAAAATAGTTGCTTATGTGCGCACGTGAAAATGTTTGTAAAAGTCAGAAATTATTTTAATCATTTAAATGAAAAAATATTTGCAAAATTTAACTGATATTTGTTGTCAGCATACCCACCCGAAAATACTATTAGAGGAAAAAGACGGGTGCAGTGCCCGTTGCAGAGAAGTAGATTTAATTATCAATAAAAGTCTTCATTTAAAAAAGGTGGACCATAATGTAAATATTTACCAAAAAAATTATCCACTCATGTAAATTAAAAATGTCTGTAAAAGTGAGAGATTTCAATACATGGTTTAGTTATTTTTTTTTATATTAATGAACAGAGTTAAGCCAACGTAAGTAAATACATGAATTACCAATGTTTGCAAAAGTGAGAAATTATTAATAAATGTCTAGTAACTTTTTTCTTTTAATATTCATAAAGAGTAAAACTTTCTTCCAATATTCATGAAAAGAGTTAAGCCAACGTAAATAAATAAATGTTTGTAAAAGTGACAAATTCAGGTTTAGTTACTTTTTTATTCATGAAAAGAGTTAAGCCAACGTAAATAAATAATGAGTACCTCACTTTATTTTAAATATTTATTTTCCAAAGGACTGTTTGAATAAATCAACAATGAATAAAATTGTAAGTGTTGTGTAATTCTTTTCGCAGCGTTCAGCCGGCAATGCTAGGAAAAGTAAAGTAACGTTTTAAATGTAGAAACATCAACAGAAAAAAACAAACAAAACAAAGCAAAAAAAAAAAACTACCGTTTATTTGTATTTCTTATTAAATGTTTGTAGAAAATGTAATTTTTTTTTGTCAAATAAATAAATTTCAAGCAATTTTTGCAATAATAATTTTACGACTCGCCCCAGCATATTATAAACACCCTAACCTCCACGTGTTAAAACGGCTTTCGGAATGAACACCCCAACCTCCCCATGTTAGGAACGGCTTTCCAGGTTTGTGGAAGGGCGTGTTTAATTCGAAAGCCGTTTTTAACATGGGGAGATTAGGGTGTTTATAATACGTTGAGGCATGTCGTAAAATGAAACAGTTAGAAAAAGTTAAAACAAACTTTTTAATGTAAACAATGCCGTTAAAGAAACTAAACAATAAAAACGTAATGAAAAGCCTTATGATAAACAAAGGAAAAAATTGGTAATAGGGGATTTTTTGGTGCTATTTTTTAAATCATATTTCCACGTTTAATTAAAGTTTTATGATGTTTTTTTATTCAATTGTAAGGTTAAAGTACAGAATAGGTACAAAACACCCTCCCTTTCCCCATGTTAAGAATGTTTTTTTTTTTTAAATAATAACGTTATTATTTCAGCACGGGTCACTCTCTGCATGAGTACCCCCTTTTTTTTTTTACTTATACATATATATATATACATATATATATGTATATATATATATATAAAGAGAGAGAGAGAGAGAGAGAGAGAGAAAGAGAGATAATTTCGTTTAGTAGCGTCTTTATTTTAAAGATCTTTTTTCTTGAGAAATCACCCATATTTTATACGGACATAAACCAAAAAATTTATTTATTTTTAAAAACAGTAATATTCGCACATGCATATTTCGAGGCCCTACTTCTACTCAGCGTAGCTTGACTCTCTCTCTCTCTCTAGAGAACTGAACCGCAGACGATATGTATTACAGTCCAGTGTATTATCCGATACCCTACGAAGTTCTGAATAACTTTACATTTTTATCATTTATAAACTTACTTGTTGATTTTCTTTAATACACAAATAATAGATTTATTTATTTTTTATTATTTTTAAAACAGTAATCTACGAAAATTCATGCAATAGATAATAAATATATTTATATTTTGTTATTTATTTTATAATTTTGAAACTGTTTTAGAAATAATAAAAATAAATAAAAATATTATCTATTTACGTCCAATAAAAATATGGGCGATTTTCTTAAGTAAAACGATTTTTGAGGTAAAGACGCCACTTACCCGTATTTTTCGTTAAAAAAAATCAACAAGAAATCTTTCTCCTTCTCTCCATCTGTCTCGATATATATATATATATATATATATATATATATATATATATATATATATATATATATATATATATAGTAATTTATAAAATATATATGGCGATTAAGCTACACTGAATATTCGGCGTTTCATCCACTCTAGGACTCCTCAGGCTTATGCGAATAAGCCTGAGGAGTCCTAGAGTGGATGAAACGCCGAATATTCAGTGTAGCTTTATCGCCATATATATTTTATAAATTACTAACTAGATCTATCTAAGTATTGAGCACTTTTAAAGTAAATACTTAAAGTTTACGCATAAATCTATACTTTCGTATATTAATTTTATGTGAGTATATATATATATATATATATATATATATATATATATATATATATATATATATATATACCACTGTCTATTAATATTGATGCATATTATTCAGCTGTAATATTTTATTGCTTGAGTCTTTAGCATCTACTTGTTCTAGTTGTACACAATTTTACACATTTTCAAATTTCCTTTTTTTCAAAGCTTTTATAAAAAAGTATATATATACATATATACACACACACACATATATATATATATGTGTGTGTAATCAGGAAAGTTTAACATAAGTCCATTATTCAACAACTTTACAATAAAGGCCTAAACAATTCAAGCGAATATAAGTTGCATTCAAGCAAAGGAAGCTATAGAATTCATATATTAAGTATCATACTAAAATAAAGTTCTTCAACTACCTAAAGTTAAAAATAAATAAAAATTCCCCTTACAATAAATACAATATTGTAATTATGCATCAGCTTAGGGAGCAAAACTAATTTTTTGGTAAAAATTAATTTGATTTAGAAGAAATGATTAGAAAACTGATTAAAGAACAAAAAAACAAAAAACAAAACACGCATGTGAAAATGTTTGTAAAAGTCATAAATTATTTTGACTTTTACAAACATTTTCACATGCGCACATAAGCAACTATTTTTTATTAACCTTTTTTTCCCTTTTTTCATTTAAAAATTAGTAAATTTCAATGAATAGAATAATAAATCATTTATCATTAATATGTGTTTTTGTTTTGTGTTGAATTAAACTTTTTTTTTCATTACAACAATAATGCATTATCAAAATACAAGGATGTGGTCAATTATTGAATTACACGATTTAAAATGTTGAGAGTTCAAGTCAATAGTAAATAAAAACGTATAATATATTTGTTTGTGGTGTTTAGAACGGATGGATTTCAGAAAATATAATAAATGGAAATATCTTATATCCAGGAAAGATGTAAGTTAAGTGTGTTCTTTTGTTGGATGGTCAGTGCTAAATTCTAAATTAACTTATCTCTGGACAGATCATATACCTCTTTCTTCCAATTCTATTTTATCCTATCCTTTAATTAGTATTATCCAGTGAACTGACCTTTTACCTAAACTCTGCTGCTACTTCTACGAACCCCAGCACTTTCATACATGCTCTCAACATGACCATACTATCGGAGTTTCCTGTTCTATACACATGAACCTATGAGGTCTTGATTTAATCCTACTCTGACGTTATCAGCATTAAATATGCATTTCTATAAGCCTCACTTAACACATTCATTCTATCATTCTCATATAATTTCTCTTCATGCAACACATGTCACCAACCCTCACTGGCCAGGTTTTCTTTCCAAAATTTATCATCCGGCTATAAATCCCTGAAAGTCAGTAGGCCAGTCCGTTGGTGTGCCACGTTTTAGTTTTTAAATATATATTATTACTAGTTTTACATCTGAAATGAGAAATGAGTGTTACCGCCGCTCAGTGTCTGATAGACGCAGATCACAATCGAAGGATCAAGATTATTCGTTATATTTTCAAGATGGGTAGACGGCCATAGCTTGTAAGACAAAATAAGACAGATGTATCCCCTCATAGATGACCATTTAAGTATTGAGTAGCTTAATTTTGTTAGGTTGCAGGAACGAGTGCGTCAATGTGATTGTAGTCCTATAATATTTCAGATGGGTCCACATATTTCCACAGTCCGTCCGTTAGTGTGTAATGCTTAAGTTTGAAAAATAGTTTATTGGGTCTCTCTCACTTAGGTTGACAATAATATATTATTAAATTCCTCATGCTGAAGTAAAACGTAACATTTAATTCAGTTTATCAAACTAAGTTGCAAATTATATTATATGTAATTCCTCGCGCTTAAGTTGAAAATATCTTACTTGATCCATCACACTTAAGTAAAAAAAAAAATATTCCATTTCGTCAGTCCAGTTTAGGCTAAAAATAATATTTATTTCACTAGTGACGCTTAAATTGTTTTTTTTTTTTACATGGAGGTCACCATTTATCATGGCTCGGAGGCCACTCAGGGATTAGGGTTATTGCGTGTACAGTAATCAATGATAGTATTGTAGTAATCATTAGAATCGGAGATTTGATAGAGTGTCTTACTTAAGAGGGCGGTTTGTCAGGAGTTTGTTTATGTTGGACTTGAAGACATCCAATTTGTAGTCAGGTGGGAAACAGGCAAACGGAAGAGAGTTCCACAGTCGTGCACTTCTGAGAAAGAAGCTCTGCTCATGGAATCTACATTTGGATTTAGACACAGATAAAGAGTGGGGAAAATTATTGACATTAGTTTCAGTCAGACGGGTGTTTCTCGTGAAAGATTGGCGAAGGGGGGGGCGAGAGATTGGAGATCAGACGAGCACTTGCCATGGAAATATCGATAAAATAAAGACAGGCTCGCAACGTCTCTTCTGTGGGAGATAGTTTGCAGGGAAGAGAAAAGGGCACCCCCACTAAACCACGAAATCTATTTTGCACTCTGTCAAGGCAGGATAGTCTGTTTTTAGCAGATCCTGCCCAGATGTGGAGGCAATACTCCATCCTTGGACGTACTTGGCTTTTATATAGATAGAGAATTGTATCAGTAGTGAGATATCTTCTGGAGCGGTAGAAGGATCCTACCGTTTTCCCAGCGCCCTGTGCAACAGACCTAATGTACGTGTTCCATTTCAGATCAGGAGTAAAGGTCAAACCCAAAAGCTTGTCAAAACATGGAGCCTTCCCAAGACGAGAGCCATCCATTTCAATTGATGCCAGATGGGGATAAGAGCGTTGATGATGCAAAGATAGAAGCTTGGTTTTGGCTGCATTAAAAGTAACCAGCCACCTCTTTCCCCATTGTACAGTTTTGTAAGTATGGGGGCAAGTTCTGGTTGGAGGATATCATTTTGTTTGGTTTGTTATGCTTAAGTTGAAAATAATATTTTCTTTAGTCCGCCATACTTATATCAAAAATATTTTATTTCGTTTGTCACGCATAAGATCTAAATTATATTTTATTTGGTCTGTCAAGATTAGCTTGATAATCGTATTTTATTTAGTCTTTTAAGTTCTTAGTTAAAAATAATATTTTATTTAGTCTTTCACACTTAAGTTGTAACATAGTATTTTATTAAGTCTTTCACGCTTAAGTTGGACATAATATTTTAATCTCGTCTTTCAATCTAAAATAAACTAACATTTTAGTTGGGCTGTCAAGCTTACGTTTAAAATTGTATTTGTTTAAATTAAATTCTTTTTATCCGTCAGTTTTAAGTTTAAATAAGAGTTCTTGTAGTCTGTTACGCTTAATCTGAAATATAACTTTTGTTGAGCGGCCATGCTTAAGTTTGAAATCATTAAACTTTTTTAATGACTAGATTGCAAATATTTTCAAGAATATAGGTTCTTCTTCGTCATATTTTTATTTCATCGTTTAGAAAAAGAATTAAATTTAAAAATCCTTAAACAAACTTCAAAGTTAGTTGTACTTTCTTTTGTTTATTTAGCATCGAAATAAACAATCGATAAAATTAGTTTACGAACACTTTCTCAGAGAGCGACAAAGCAAACGATCAATTGTTCTTGTTTTGCTCATTGCAATAAAAAAAAACGAGGGACGTCTATGTTTACGGCGTCATGTGTTTCGCTCGCGCTTTTTAAGTTTTTGTTCTCAAAGAGCCAAGATAAACAACATTTTTTTAAAATCGCTCATAAATAACTGTAAAGCAGATAGTGATAATTTAATTAGACACATTGCAACTACATGGATGTTAAAAAAGCAAATTTATCACCATTTTTTTTCAACCTAAACAAGGCATGTTACCACTAAAAAGTAAAGAGTAACTATTTGGGATCATGTCTCATTGAGGGAGTTGAGGAGCGAGATGTCTGTTTGCATTACATTTGAAGTTCTTCATTTAAGTACAATCAAGGAAGGTAGACACTAGTTCGAAATTCTGTGAGTCTGAGGAAGGAATCTATTAGAATAGATGGGTTTTCGTCATCTAAAATGAAGGTATGGGATTTTGCTGCTTGTCGGATTAGTTGAGACAAGTACACCGAAGAGACGCAAATAATATAAATTCATCAGAACGCATTTCATTACTTGTAAAACAGACACAGGGATGCAACATTGCGACGATGGGACAGAGGTTGAAGCTTGGTCAGTAATAGAGGGCCTATTAAATTTGAAACACTTTATCGAATCTAGTCTAAAAGAGAGAGAGAAAGAGGGGGAACGAGAAAGAGAGAGAGAGAGAGAGAGAAAGAGGGGGAACGAGAAAGAGAGAGAGAGAAAGAGGGAGAACGAGAAAGAGAGAGAGAAAGAGGGGGAACGAGAAAGAGAGAGAGAGAAAGAGGGGGAACGAGAGAGAGTGTGTGTGTGTGTGTGTGTGTGTGTGTGTGTGTGAGAGAGAGAGAGAGAGAGAGAGAGAGAGTACATGCACCTACTCAGATGTCGGAACAATACTCCATACCTTGGCATATTCTTGCTTTGTAATATGTAGGATGCTCTTTGATGTGATTGCTTTTTTGCACGGTCGAAAGATCCCATCTTCTTTGCAGCAGGCTCGACAATAACCATTAATGAATTTGTCCTAATTTATGGTGCGCGTGAATATTAGACAGAAGCGTTTTTGTAAACAATTATTGATTATTTTACACCAGGAGCTGAAATAGCAGATTCAAACAAAATAAATCTGCACGACCAGCAAAACAAACACTACTTCGAACATAAAGGAACATAAAAATGTCATTCCACACGTAAGCACCTTATTAACGCAAGGTGCATTTAAAATGTCTTTAAAATGTTCGTTAAATACCCGTTTTTGTAATGTTCGCGAATCCTTTAGTGTACATTAATTGGCATCAATTTGAAGATTTGCGTACATTCTTTTACAATTACATTTGTCTTCTGTGTTCAACGCTAATCCATTTACTTTGTGTTCATGAATAAAATGCTTTGTCGTCATTTTAACTTTGAGTACATTTTGAAGACACCTTTTATTATAAGATAATTTCACTTTCACATACATCTTCAAACAATATAGGAGAATAACTGATCACATCATATGATATATATTTCAGTAAATCACACACAACAAAACAATTATTCCAGGACAAAATTATATTTTGTCACTTAAAAAATCTTTACAATTATTTGTATTCATCTGTTTCTCACAAATACGTCCCACACAAAGAAAGTAGCAAACATTTTTGCTCATGACTAGTTATCTACTCCCACATTATTCAAAACACCGAGTTAATTTCTTAACAGGGTATGCATGAGTTAGACACTGATATTGTTTCAATTGGCTCCATGTAAAGCTATAAGAGTAACTACGTTATCCGGGAGTTAATAAACATCAACAAATACTTCACAACCCCATACTTTTACTGTTATCAACATCGGTGAAATCGCTCATGTTTTAATTAAATCGACCCATTGCCTGCTCTAGTTCGGGACCCTTCCAGCAGTGTACCAGAGAAAAGTTTCATCTGCCTCCAATTTTAAACAAGTTATTTATTTTTCATGGAAAAGGCACCAGTTAAAAAAAACAAAAAAAACAAAAAAAAACACCGTGGAATACTTAAAGAAGATAAACATTTATTTTCAGATTTTTAAGCAAAAACTCAGTTTCATATATATGCCACATAAATATTCCCTACTTCCAGGACATTCTAGCTATTTAGGGCAGTTAACCAAAGGAAATGTTTTACAAATCATGCATCTGAGAAGCAAGAAGACAAAATCACAGGTATTCGCCGAAAAAGGTAACCGCCTCTTTCCTAATAAAACAAACGGATTTGGTTCCTATAAGAACAAATACGCTCGACTGGTCCGGATGTTGCTGATCATGTTACATGGAATTTTATAAACGAAACTGGTATACTTTAAATGTTAAATAATGTTTTTTTTATTTCGTTCCACCAAGTTTTTCATGGCGTTTACACATACTCTACTAAAAAGTAGAAACTATTTTTGGTGGGATGATGGCGGAATATAATGGAGAATATTGATATACAATTATACCAAACATGCATCTTTTTTTTATAGAAAGCAATGTTACTAAACTTTTCATTTAAAAAATAGTGAAAAATAGTGTAATACCCACTAATACACGTCTTATAGTAAGGCATCCTTTTTTTCATATTTTTCAAATATAATAAAGCACAGCTTCTCAAATTAGTTTAATTTTCATGGTTAGTTCTCGACTGAGCTTTAATCTATGATACCCATGTAAAACCTTCGCAGTTATCCCGTCTAGCTATCAACAATTTCTCCCATTCTCTATCTGTGTGAAAACTAAACACACATCCCATGAACAAAACTTCTTTCCTAGAAGTATTCGGCCGTTGAACACTCTGCTATGTGATTGCTTTCAAGCTAACTACAATATAGTTATCTTCAAGTCTAATATAAACAAGTTCCTGTTGAGCCCATCCATAAATAATTAAATCTGGCCAAACACTATCCATTACTTTACTATTGTCTCAGCGACCCCTTACTCTAATTAACCCTTATTTTCGAATGGCTATCAGGCCTTGATTAGTGGAAACTGCCAAATAGAAAACATGTGAAATATGTCTGTGAAACATATGTTTTTGGTCGGACTAAAAGAGCTTTTGAGTGCGACGCCTTTTTCTAGAAATATGTCGGTGGAATCCATCAAAAATGCTTTCATAAATTTCCATTTCCCCAACAACAAAAACATCGTAGGAGGAAAAACACAACCCTTATTAGATCTTTTCATTAGAAATTTCAAATTCATATATTCTCTAGGAAGTGACGCCTATAACTCACTAGAGAGGGGGATTAACATTTTACTAATTCATTCCAAACATAAATATCTATTATTATATAGAAGGGGTTTTGTTGCTTTGATGGTGTTTGCTTCGAGAATTCCTAGGTATTTATATGCGTCTTCTTCCCCTTGTTCTCCCATCTCCATTTGCTTGGGTAGTTCCATGCCTTCTCTTTTTTCCGGTTTTTATTTTTATAATTTACAATGCCAAATTCCATTTAGATATCCTGGCTGAAAAGTATTATTATCTCTAGTTCATTTTCAGTCCTTGCGAAATTTTTATTATTATTATTATTATTATTATTATTATTATTATTATTATTATTATTATTACTACTACTACTACTACTACTACTACTACAATAATATCCATAGTAATAGTATAATATAAAATTAACACCAATACAAATAATAAGAATGAAGCATGGTGCCCGGCGTTGCCCGGGTGTTTGGAAGTGAGTGTTGAGCAAAAAAAAAAAAAGTGGTAATAGGAAGGCAGGCTCGAACCCGTACCGCGAAGGAGGAAAAGAACGGAGAAAAAAAACCTGACGTCTTTGCTGTTACGATCACCGCCACACCGGAAGTTACGTAGGTTTAAATTAAGGCCAGACAATCGAAACGAAAGGATGACTTTCGAAAATATCGGTGAAAAAGCGACCCCTCCCTGTAGAAGAGTGCCCAGTTGAGGATGAACACATTAATGTTTTTAGCCAATTTTTTGGTATTTGTCGTCTGAAAGGTCGAGCTTCAAAACGATACTGATATTGTGAAAATCCGTCGCCTCTGTCGAAAGTTTTAGGCAGACATGCAAACATACATACATACATTTATATATAGGTAGTTCAAATTTTCGACCCAAACCGATTTAAAAGCTTGCCCTATCTCTGAATACGCTCTATGTAAAATTTCAAATGTTTAGACGAGAAATTTTCTTTAGTAATTTGGTAGATACCGCAGAGGTAAGAATTTTTAAACCTTGACCCCTATTATGACCCCTTAAGACAAACAGACAGACACGTTTCACTTTTATAGATATACTAGCATTTCAGTCCGGCGTTGCCCGGGTATTTGGAGGTGTATGCTGAGCAAAAAAGAAAAAGGTCACTTTTTTAACTTCGACTCCTATTATGACCTCTTAAAATTTATTGTTCTGGACTCAAATCAAGTTATTAGGTTAGATCCATGTCCAAGCAACCTATATCTAAAATTTCAAGTGTTTAGACCAAAACTTGTCGGAGGAGTTCGGTAGAGTTGTCAAAAGTCGAATCGTTGAACTTTGTCCCCTTAATCATCAAATTTCTGGCCAAAATCCGGTCACATCGATTTTCCAAAATCTCAGTAACCTGTATATCAGATTTCAAGTCTGTAGACTAAAAATTGACAGAATTATTGCGTAGGGAAATGTACACAGACACACACACACAGACACTTTCACTTTTATAGATATACTAGCATTTCGGGCCGGTGTTGCCCAGGTGTTTGGATGTGTATGCTGAGCAAAAAAAAAAAAACAAAAAACAAAAACAAAAACGGTAATTTTTTAAAACTTTGACCCCTATTATGATTCCTTAACATTTATTGTTTTAGGCTCAAATCAAATTATTAAGTTAGATCCATATCCAAGAAACCTACATCCAAAATGTCAAGTGTTTAGACCCCAAATTTTCGGAGGAGTTTGGTAGATTACTCGAATGTCAAATCGTTGAAATATCACCGCTTTAACAGCCAAATGTCTGGCCGAAACCTGGTCACATCGATTTTCCCAAGGCTCAGTACCTGTATATTAAATTTTGAATCTGTAGACTGAAAATTGACAGAATTATTGCGTATGGAAATGTACACAGGCACATAAACACACAGACACGTTCACTTTTATAGATATATATACTCGCAAAAGTATCCGTACTTGACTGGGTTTAAAAACAGCCTACAGAAAATGGACTCTGATTTAAGAAAGTATGATAGGTTATGAAAAGAAAGGGTTGTAAAGAGAAAGCTTCAACTTTAGGGGTATCAAAAGCAAAGCAAAATATGATGAAAGTAAAAATAAAATAGATAAACCCATAATTTATTATACCATACCTGTTCACACTGAAACACTTATCACAATATTCTGTGGAGCTATATTAAAAAACCTTGTTAAACTTTGTGACATATTTCCATTCTATGGAGGTCAGACGCGACCGAACACCTCATAATTTTATTATACCATATTTCTTCAAACTGAAATTTAATTATCCAAGTATACTTACGGAGATAGATATGAAAAATCTTTATCAACGTTTGTACCTATTTCATTTCTATGGACGCCAGACGCGAATGCAGACTCCACAATTTTATTATACCTTCCCTATTTAAGTTAAAACATACTTATAAAAGTATTCTTATGTACATCTATATATAAAAAAAAACTTGTAAACGTTTTTTTATTTTTTCAATTTTTTATTTCCATACTTTGTGGACCAGGCGCGAACGCAGACCCCACAATTTTAATGAACCAGCGTTCTCCCAGATCAAACATACCTATCCCTGTGTCTCGATACATCCTCTATCATTACATGTAATCAGGTTTTTTAAATAGTCAACCATATAGGAGCCTATTCATGACCAGACACACACACATATTCAGCTTTATATATATATATATATATATATATATATATATATATATATATATATATATATATATACTCGGGGTTTTTTATATTCAAAAGTAATGGACTAATGAATTCAACGAGGTTGTTAGATAGTGCTCAATAAAAAGAGCTGATAATACTTGTTTATTGTTATATAAACATGCTCACATCCCGCTGCTACAAATAGCCACTTGTTTCAATCAAACAACAGATATCATCAGGCAGCGACTTGACTATTCAAAAGTTCAATGAATAATCATAATAATAATAAGGATTATTCATTGAACTTTTGAATAGTAAAGTCGCTGCCTGATGATATCTGTTGTTTGATTGAAACAAGTGGCTATTTGTAGCAGCGGGATGTGAGTATTCTTATATAACAATAAACAAGTATATATATATATATATATATATATATATATATATATATATATATATCCCTTCTATGCCCCAAATTTCCTTGTATTCCAATATTCAATAAATGATGCATTCTATATCTACCATATATGTGATCGGGTTTCGGCCAGACATTCTGTTAAAGGGGTCAAATTTGACCTTTGAGAACTCTACCAAACACCTCCGAAAATTTGGGGTCTAAACACTTGACATTTTAGATATAGGTTCCTTGGACATGGATCTAACTTAATAACTTGATTTGAGCCCAAAACAATAAATGTTAAGGGGTTATAATAGGGGTCAAATTTTAAAAAAATTACCGTTTTTGTTTTTGTTTATTTTGCTCAGCAAACATATCCAAATACCCGGGCAACGCCGGCCCGAAATGATAGTATATCTGTAAAAGTGAACATGTCTGTCTGCCTGTCTGTCTGTCTGTCTGTCTGTGTACATTTTCCTTCGCAATAAATCTGTTAATTTTCAGTCTACAGACTCGAAATTTGATATACAGGTTACTGAGATTTGGGAACATCTATGTGATCGGGTTTCACCGGGCACCCATGCTAGTATATCTATAAAAGTGAACGTGTCTGTCTGTCTGTGTACATTTTCCTTCGCAATAACTTTGTCAATTTTACATCTAAAGACTCTAAATTTATATACAGGGTACTGAGATTTGGGAAAATCGATATGATCGGTTTTCGGCCAGAAATTTGGCTGTTAAGGAGTCAAAGTTCAACGATTTGACCTTTGAGAGCTCTACAAAACTCCTCCGACAATTTTGCGTATAAACACTAGCAATTTTAGATATAGGTTCCTCGGACATGGATCTAACTTAATAACTTGATTTGATCCCCAAACAATAAATGTTAAGGGATCATAATAGGAATCAAAGTTTTTTTAAAATTTGACCTCTGCGGTCTCTAGTAAATTATTCAGACAATTTCTGGTCTAAACATTTAAAATTTTACATAAAGGGTATTCAGAGATTGGGCAAACTTTTTAATCGATTTGGGTCGAAAATTTTTAGTTTCCAATATATAAATGTATGTATGTATGTATGTTTGCATGTTTGCCTAAAACTTTCGAGAGCTGCGACGGATTTTTACAGGCTCCCTATCGTTTTGAAGTTTAATCTTTCATACGACAAATACGAAAAAATTGGCTAAAAACATTAATATCTCCAACTCTAACTTTTTTTTTTTTTTTTTTTTATTCAATTTTCACCCCAAACAAGGCACAGTGCCACTTTGAAGCAGGGGGCTACTATTAGGGAATTAATTAGCGGGGTCATTATGAAGGGAGAAGAGTAGAAAGATGTTTGTTAACATTACACTTGAACCTCTGCATATCATTGCAGTTGGGAAAGCAGAATCCCGGAAGGGGGTTCCAAAGACCCGCAGTTCTGGGGAAGAAACTATTGGAGTAAAAGGCTTTCTTGCACCTAGGGATCTCCACTGTAAAGGGATGAGACTTAGTAGCTTGTCGGGTTTGTCGGGGGTAGTTACGTCGGGGAGGTACAAGTGTTTGCAGTTCGTCAGAGCATTCACCATTAAAGTATTTGTAGAACAGGCAGAGGGATGCAACATCTCGTCGATGGGACAGAGGTTGAAGCCCAGATGACAGGTCATCTATCAGGTTTGCGACTCTTTTTTGAACCCTGTCCAGGAGCGAGAGACAAGCAGCAGATGCACCAGCCCAGATGTGACAACAGTACTCCATACATGGGCGAATGGTTGCCTTATAGAGGTATAGGATACTGTCAGGCGTAAGTAGTTTTCTAGCACGGTAGAGGGAGCCAACCTTCCTTGCAGCAGCCTTGGCAATGCTCTCAATGTATCTATTCCAGTTCATATTCCCTGTAAACGTTAGGCCGAGGAGTTTAAAAGAAGTACTTTCAGGCAATGTGTTCTTGGCCATTGCTATTGGTGGTAGAGAAGGTTTCTTGTATTTATTGAAGGAAACAAGCTTAGTCTTAGCAGCATTGAATGAGACCAACCATTTTTGTCCCCATTCCACTACGGATTGGAGGTCATCCTCTAGTGTTTCTGCCATTCTCTTGGATATGTGTTCATTTGTTTTCCCCTCATATCTGTTATAGAGAGTGGTGTCATCGGCAAATATACCCATCCCCGAAACAATATTATCAGGGAGGTCGTTTATGAATATCAGGAACAATAGAGGTCCAAGGATAGACCCCTGAGGCACTCCCGCATTTATGTCATATTGTTTGGATGTACGTCCGTCGAGGACAACTTTGATTTTTCTATTACTTAAGAAGGATTTAATTACGTTATGAATTCTTCCAGTGATTCCATATGATCTAATTTTCCTTAGAAGACCATCGTGCCATACCCTGTCAAAAGCCTTAGATATATCAAGGGCCACCGCTCTACCCTCCCCTGTTTTATCCAATGAACGGTATATACGTTCAGAAACTACAGTTAAGATATCTGCTGTTGAACGGGCTTGCCTGAATCCATATTGTTTGTCAGTCAAGAGTTTAGCAGCTGTTAGGTGCTGGACTAGGGCTTGATTAACTAAGGACTCAAATATTTTGGCGAAAAGCGGGAGGAGGCTAATGGGGCGATAATTTAGTGGGTCAGTTCTTTCACCAGCATTCTTGAAGACTGGTACCACAGAGGCGGTTTTCCAGCAGTCGGGAAAACAAGATTCGTTAAGGCATTTATTGTAAAGTTTGGACAGAACTGGAGCAACCTCGGCAGAGCATTTTTTTAATAGCACAGCCGGGATGAGATCTGGTCCACATGCTTTAGAGGTGTCTAGGTTTTTTATAATAGCATGTACCTGAGAAGGGGTGATTTTCAAGTCGTCAAGTGTGGCGTCTGTTCGCAGAGGAAAATCAGGGAGTGAGTGGTGTACCGAGTTCAGTGTGGAGTTTGAGGCAAACCGTCTGGCAAGCAGATTAGCCTTGTCAGTTGCCGTGCAAGCAACCTCATGATTGTTTGTTAGTGGGGGAATAATTGACTGTCCATTATTAACTACGCTGTTGTAGATTTTCCAAAAATCCCGGATTCCTAATTTCTGTGCTTCGATGCGCTTTCTGGTGGTTTCAGAGTAATCTGACTTAGCTGTGTCTATCACTCTCTTACAATTATTTCTAGCTTCTATAAACTTCTGTTTATTTGAGCTGGACTTATGTCGGTTGAATCTGCGGAACGCATGCTGCCTTTGACAAATGGCAGCTGCACAAGTAGAAGTAAACCATTGGGGGGAGTGGGGCTTGCTATAGTATTTCCGTGCGGGAACATGTGCTTCAATAGCAGTTTTGAACCATTCAGTTGTCTCATTTGCACACTGTTCCGCTGGAAGAGTAAAGATATTTTGCCATGGGGCATCTCTGATGAGCTCCCTGGTGGCTTCCCAATCAGCCTTTTTGTAATACCTCGTTGTTTTGAGTAGTGGGTCTTCAGTTTTAGGGCGAGAATTTAGGCTGATTTCTACCATTATCACAGCGTGATCAGCATTCCCGAGTGGGCTATGGGCATTTGTTGTACAGTCATTGGGAACTGTTGTCAGAAAGAGATCTAGAAGTGAGGCATGTTGATCGTGCTGGTCTGGGAAACGTGTCGGAAATGTAACCATCTGAGATAGGGAATGAGATATAGAGAAGCTATATGTGGCGCTACCAGCTACGTCTGTGTGATTTGAGAATCCTAGCCAGTTACTGTGGTGGACATTGAAGTCACCAAATACAAGTATTTGTGCGCTAGTATCGAGGGAGAGTGCTATATCTATGCTGTCTGAGACTTTGTTTATTAGTGTACAGTCTTGGTTTGAGGGAGAGCGGTAGAGAAAATATAAGTAGCTAATATTGTGTTGCATATTTAGTCTGAAGCACATAAAGGCGTGGTCGTCTGATTCTAGTTTTATTTCTCTAGTTAGGGGGAGGGTGTTTCGAATATAGACTGGACACTTTTCGTAGTACGGGTTCGAGTCTTCCTTCCTACTACTATTTTTTTTTGCTCAACATACATCCAATAAGCCGGGCAACGCCGGGATGAAATTCTAGTCTATCTATATATCTATAAAAGTGAACATATCTGTGTGTGTGTGTGTACATTTCCCTACGCAATAACTCTGTCAATTTTTAGTCTACAGAGTCGAAATTTAATATACAGGTACTGAAATTTGGGAAAATCTTTGTGATCAGTTTTTAGTCAGAAATGTGACTGTTAAGGGGCCAAAGTTCAACGATTTGTCTTTTGAGAACTATACCAAACTCCTCCGACAATTTGGAGTCGAAACACTGGAAATTTTAGATATAGGTTCCTTGGATCTAACTTAATAACTTGATTAAAGCCCAAAACAAAGGTCATAATAGGTGTCAAAGTAAAAAAAAATGACCTCTGCGGTCTCTACCAAATGACTCAGAAAATTTCTGGTCTAAACATTTGAAATATAAAGGGTATTCAGCGATAGGGCAAGGTTTTTAATCGGTTTGGGTCGAACATTTTTAGTTACCAATGTATAAATGTATGTATGTATGTATGTTTGCATGCCTGTCTAAAACTTTCAACAGAGGCGACGGATTTTACCAGAATCAGTATTGTTTTGAATGCCGACCTTTCAAACGACAAATATCGAAAACTTTGCTAAAAACATTAATATCTTCACCTTCAACTGGGAACTTTTCTACAGAGGGAGGGGTCGCTTTTCTCGCCGATATTTTTGAAAGTCATCCTCTTCTTTCAAAATATGTCACTTCTGGTTTGACGGTGGTCATAGCAGCATAGACGTCAGTTTTTTTCCCCCGTTCTTTTCCTCCTTCGCGGTACGGGTTCTAGCCTGCCTTCCTACTATTGCGTTTTTTGTTGTTTTTTTTTGCTCAACAGACATATCTAAACATCCGAGCAAGGCCGGGCTGAAATGCTAGTCTATTGTATATTTATAAAAGTGAAAGTGTCTGTGTGTGTCTGTTTACATTTTTCTCACGCAATAACTGTCACTTTTCAGTCTACAGACTCGAAATTTGATATACAGTGTACTGAGATTTGGGAAAGATTTTGTAATCAGTTTTAGACCAGAAACTTGGCTGTTAAGAGTCAAAGTATAACTATTTTACCTTTGAGAACTCTACCAAACTCCTCTGCCAATTTGTGGTCTAAACACTTGAAATTTAAGATATAGGTTCCTTGGACATGGATCTAACTTAATAATTTGATTTGAGCTCTAAACGATAAATATTAAGAGGTCATCGTGGGGGTCAAAGTTAAAAAAATTGAACGTTTTTTATTTGCTCAAAATACACCTCCAAACATCCGGGCAACGCCGGGCTGAAATGCTAATAATTAACTAAAGATGATCATCCCATAAGAAAACCGTAAAAACTAATAGGGAATGAACTAAAATGCATGTTTAAAAGAATATGCAAATTAGCTACATATATTGCTAGCGAATGCAATTGCACAACCCATATATACGAAAATTGTATTTTCTTTTTAAATGAATAGAAAATAGGGTTTTTAATATGAATATCAATACGCACAAAAGAAAATCGAATTTATAGGAGTATAGATAGATAGATTATTTAGAAAGAATTTTGTGTGTGTGAGAGTTCGCTCTCTATAGACTTCTAAACGCGTGAGTCGATTTCTTTTAAATCTAACACAAATTTTTTTTACGTGCCCGAAAGAGACTTTAGATAGGTTTTTGAATGTGTTCGATAAGTATCGATAATTCATAATCGGAAAAATCCGGCGAAAGAAGGAACAGACGATTTTGTACTAAATTTAACGTCTCATACAACCTGACATAAAAGTGCATTTAAGAAGTTGTATTACCGCAGAAACAGGAAGGCCCGGCACATAAAATCTACAGTAAGTTGTTTGATATGACAGGGGCGCGTTGGAAATAAATATTTCTGCTTAGCACACTACTGAACCATGGTGATTGATACTTTTATTTTCAAATTAATCTAAGCTATTAAAATAGCTTTATAAAATCAACAGTAGATTCTCTACAGTGCAATGTGGGCTACAATGCATTGTTATCTATATAAGTACGTGGAGGTTAGAAAAATGGGCGATTTTATCAATTCCGATGATAATAAAATATGCAAGGCTGAAACATCTGTTGATCCTCATTCATTCCCGGGCAACGTCTGGTCTCCCTGCTAGTACGGTATAAAACTCTTCAACCTCTGTTCAATCAAATGGTTTACATACAATTTGTCCTTTTGTTCAGGAAAAATAAATCTAGGCTAAAAGAGGTAAGATTAGCTGAAAAATATTTGTCTATAATACGCTGTCTATGATGATTGTTGGTCGACTTGGTAACGAAAAGAAGCCATCAACAAATGTTGTTGACGCAGCATCATTGCAAAAGTTCATGTCAAGATCCACTCACCAAATGGCAATACAGCAGTCCTAGTACTTTGCGCCTGCTGATAGGACAAATTCCTTAGTGGTTAATCCAAGGTTCGGGTCCCTGACTATCAGGCGGATAACGTCAGCCCAGACAAAACGTTTACCTCCAGCACCCTTACTAGTGACATGGCAACAAGGATAGACATAGAGACAGAAAACTTTCCGACATCTCAGACTACTGGTCTCCAAGTACTACAGACCTTTAAGCAGCTTTTTCTTCACCCTTTGTCTGAAAAATCACTCATTGAATGAGGACTGAATGACAAAATAAGAGAAGCGAGAGTTACTGGAGCTGCCGATAATACATCCACTGTATTATCTACTCTCCATTTAAAAAAAAGGGGGATGAGGGGAATGGGTACAAGTGACTTATTTATATCTAAGTAGTAAGTTCGGTGCTAAGTTAACAATTCATGGCACTTTTGATGATAATCTCCCCTCCCATATTAGTGGGTGGAAGTTTGTCCTTATCTATCGAGTTTTAATCATTAGAGTTTCACCTTATAATAATGAAAATTCAATAATTAACTATTATCAATTTGTAAAGTCGGCTTAATATTAATTTACATTAGATAATTATTTAAGGTTTTACTTTCGGAGGTTCGTTTTCATGAGTAACTGTTTCTTTGCACTGTATTATATTTCGAATGTACTTGAAAACTATATAAAGTCCTAAGTTTATCTTCTCTAATAGAGAATAATTTCCGGCATTTTTTCTTTTATCGTTAGTTGCCGGCATTTTCTTTGTTTTTATCGTTTACATTGTAGCATGGGGGGGGGAAGTGACCGATGAGACAGGAGAATACAGACAAAATACCTAAATAAAACACGAAAAACAAGTTTAAAAACAAGGTAACATAAAAACATTTAGGATTAGTTTAAAAAATACTTAACGTTTTTGCACTAGTGATCCGTCCGCTGTCTTTTTGTCAACTGGTAGCTGGCATATCATCATGTCTTTCTAGAGCGAAAGAAGATTTCTATTTCCGGATAACTTGGTCAAGTGCCTATCTATTTATAGAATAAAAGTCGTTACGTTCGGATGTGTAAAATATTTAATTTACATTTTTTTATTGTTAAAAAAGTTCTAACTTTTTAAATTTTGTTTATAAAGTCCTAACTTTATCTACTCTAATAGAGATTAATTTCCGGCATTTTTTTTTATTTTATCGTTAGTTTCCGGCATTTTCTTTGTTTTTATCGTTTACTTTGTAGCATGGGGGGAAGTGACGGATGAGACCGGAGAATACAGACAAAATACATAAATAAAACACGAAAAATAAGTTTAAAAACAAGGTAACATAAAAACATTTAGGATTAGTTAAAAAAATACTTAACGTTTTTGCACTAGTGATACGTCCGCTGTCTTTTTGTCAACGTTCCTAGCTGAAAAATATTCGTCTATAATGCGCTGTCTATGATGATTGTTGGTCGCCTTGGTAACGAAAAGAAGCCATCAACAAATGTTGTTGACGCAGCATCATTGCAAAAGTCCATGTCAACATATATTCTTGACATGGCAGTCAACGTGTTAAATGGGACATTCAACTTTCAGAATTCTTTTGTGTGTAACAAATTGGATAGGAAAGTTTAACATGAACACTGGGACGCTTGAACACTACACAACAATGTCGAAACCTTATTCAGCCAGCAAAATAATTCTACAACGATAATTCTGCTTACAACTAAAGTGTGACAGCCGCAAAACAATCCTACTTCAAAAGGAAGCGTGACTAATCGACCAACAATCCTATTAGTGCCTCTCATATTGATTTGATGACCCTTCTAACAAAGTAAGTTGGATATATTTGAAATTTGTCCTCACTCCAACTGTTATATCAACAATCAGACACAAATAGACACATGTTGCAATTGACGTCGTTTTTTATTGACCGCCTACAAATAAGAATGTTCTCTTACACTTGTAATGTTATTTAAATATTGCTATTGTTTCTCTCAAGTTAGCTTTACACGCCAACACCAGGTAAAGTGTGTACGTGTATCTTAGCTAGCATTTAGATGCCGTAAATTTTCTAATAAATCTATTATCAGTTTTAAGAACATCGCTGTTCTTGGATGGTTCGAGCATAAAATAAATTAAAATACTCCTACCACTATTTTGAATCTCATATTTAAATTATTTTTCATGTATTTAATTTTATTTATTTTTCTATTTGTTTTTCAAAAATCTTATCATGTTGTTTTAGCTGTGGATGATGCATCCTACTGGATGCCAGAAATTCGCTACTACTATCTGATACATTCCAACCGAGGGATATTTTTGAGATTATAACCGCCCCTTTAAGTGCAATTGTTTGTAGTTATCTTTCCCTTGGTTCACCTGGTATATAAATATAAATGTTTACCGATTCACTCGTAATGGACTCTTCTTATCATTATAAACACCCTGATTTTAATATTCTCGTGGGGAATTTTCGTGACAAAAAGTCAGAAAATGACGACACGTTTTTCTCTCTACTTACTTTCTTGCAGAATGTATAAACTCATGTCTAAACTCATTGCTTAGTTTTTCTTCATGCCGATTATCTAGAGCTATAACGCCATAACTACTGGCGATGAAGTCTTCGAACTAACAACCTGGCATTGAAAGTCTCAACAACATCGAATGCAAGATTGTCTTACATCAACACTGACAACGAACCATTCAGATATTCGGTATATAGAACCGCACGACTAATCGTTTTAAAGATCAAGAACCAACTCTGAAAGTTGCACTGAACTCTACAGAATTCTGAAGAATTGTTTTTTCTAGGAACTTCTAAAAAGATAAAACAAACAAAACTAAGATGATGAGATGGTTCAACAAGTAAACATGTTATAAATGGAAATTCGTGCGTTTTCGTTTTACTTGTTTAGCGTTTTCTCTTCAAGAGATAATCGAATGTTTTAATAAAATTAACAAATTTTAATTGCCATAGAAAAACTGCGAATTTTAATTGAGAGAGAACAGTGTGTTTTTTGTTTATACTCCCAGAGTTATAATGTGTTGCTTGTTATGAAAAAAAATTGTTGCAAATAGTCGATTATTTTATTACATGTTTTAACCTATATTCAATGTTTCTGCGTTCTTAAAAAAGAATAAAACATGGCAAAGCTGTGGAAATACCAATTAGAACAACAACAACAACAACAACAACAACAACAACAAAAAATGGAAGAAAGATTTCAAAATCTGCTACTCTACCAACAAGAAAACAGACTTATTACTAAAAACTTTAACAAATAAATAGAAAGTCAGGGAAGTAAAGTTTGATACCCACAAAATGCAGTCTGGAACGACATTGGCAATTTCATATACTTCATAGACGAAAATAAGTTTTTCGCCTCATATTTTAGAAGGTTGTTTTGTCATAGAAAGTGGGAATGCACACAATTTAACCAAAGAAGATGACAAGGATTTTATATCATTTGCACGAATAGTCAACACATACTGCGACAATTTCAAACTGGTTGAAGTGTATTCTAACGATTTCAAATGCCTACTATTTGTGCAAGGTTTGGTATCAGCAAAAAACTATGGACTTTGACGCACAGTTTTTATAAAATTAAGAAATGAGCCAAACCTGACACTAGAAAAGTTAGCAGATTAAAAGAGCATTAAAGACACACACGTAAATACGTGCAAAGAAGGGACATTTTTTTTTTTTACATTTTCACCCCAAATAAGGCACATTGCCATTTTGGTGTAGGGGGCTACTATCAGGGGCAACAACTACTGGGGTACTATGTAGGGATCTGGGCAGCAAGATGTCGGTTCACGTTACACTTGAACTTCTGCACGTCAGTACTGTTGGGGAAGCAGGGACCTGGAATGGAATTCCAGAGTCTAGCGGTTCTGGAGAAGAAACTATTGCAGTAAAAATATCTTTTACATCTAGGGATCTCTACAGTGTGGGGTGGGATTTAGCAGCCTGTCGGGTTTGTCGAGGAAATTGTCGAGGAAAATTGTAATCCCCAGAGAAAAAAAAGAATGCACATTATTTCCCCGAAAACGAAATTTGTTGTAAATAAGTAAATCACAATCAAATCCATTTTATTGGTGTGTAGCTTTGGTGCATTAGGGTTAAACTGCCTGTACAGCAAAAAAAGATTTGAGTGATTTGTAATAGAATTGGACACTTTACAAAGCAAAATAAATAGTTGGGTAATAAATTAGAACAAACGTAAATTTATGCTGATGATAATATTAAATAAATACGCAAACAGATCAGACTCATCAACTATTAATTTGCATACAAGGAAACGATAAAATAAACCTACCATGCTAAAGTCTTGCAAAACAGCCAGGTGACTGGATCGAAAATAAATTTTAGGGTGAACCAATCACTAATGTTACATTTAACGAAAAACAAATTAAAAGCATTAGGGTTGAGATATGCTGGAATATTTTGGGAACACTATTGATTTTCTATTCGTATGATATTCAAGCACGGCAAACTTATGCATGACAAATTAAGGTGCGACACATTTCCTCATAGCAAATTTAGTCACAAGAAATTTAGGCACGGCAAATTACTCATGTTTTCTTCGCTAAATATCTTAATAAACAAGATTTTACAGAGTTAGCAATGTTAAAAACATCACAAATTGACAATCAAAATAGAGTTTAAAAATAATCAACAGAGACAATGTTTACTTATATTAGTTTATTTCTTTTTAAATTTAAATGTTTTTTATAGTGTTTTATAGTGTTTATTAAGAATAAATGTTTACCAAAAAAGATAATAAAATTAAATCTATAAAAAAATTATTTAATTACCTCCAATGTCAGTCTTAAAAATAAACGTGTTTCTTTTTGCAATGATATTTAACTTAAAATATAGGATGCCACTCCGTCTAAATGAAAATAGGTTTTTCTTTGTGGTATACGAATCCCATCTGGCTCGAATTACATGCCAAACTATCTAACGAATAGAGAATAACATAGCAGTTATCATCTTTTTTTTGTAGATTTGTCGTGCCGTAATCTGTCGTGTATAATTAGGAAAACTCGTAATGACGTCAACATAGGGAACTTATTGCTCGACTGCGTGAAAAAAACATTGTGTCATAATGTTTTATTTCAGTGTACACAAACAAAGCATAATATCTAATAAACTTGAAAGTATGAAAAGAAAAGACTTACTTGCGGGAAACCTTCCAAAACCCACGATGTTTTCTGTATCTCTTTGAGTAGACATAAAAATAAAATCCTACGCGCTCTGGGATTACCAGCATACGCCTGTTTGACTTGCGAAACATATGAAGCATTTCTTTTCTCACATATGTGTCAGGTGCTCAAGTAATATACCATGATTATCGCGCATGTTTGAATAAGTTAAATCGTTTCAATAAAAAGTTCCAAGTTCGGTGCATATTCGTTTTTCGGGTCTCGGAATTAATCGACCGCGATTGCGATCACCTTACAACTCCTGTTGTGAAGAGCCGCATCTTTCGGTCAGAGATAAGTTAAAGATCCAGTTTAATAGCGGGAAGTTCAGCTGACGGCTCTGATTTCGCCAATAGATTACAGGCTGAACTATTATCACACAGCGTGTCAAAAAATGTGAGTTGTGTCGAAGCGCATGGCTGAACGAGCGAAATCAATAGAAACAGATGTACCTTATTAATGTATGTTACGCGTGACAAATATTGACACAGATGGAAAAAATGTATTATCATGTCTTACCTTAACGTTCCCACGTGGAACAAAATATTTTTTATGTAATCATATCATCACCCTGAGTCCTGTTGCCAGGAAAGTGGATTACGAAATATTAAACGAGAAAGTTCTTGTGGAATTGTTAATTTTGATTTCAAATAATGTATTTTCAAATAAATTTTTGTTATATCTCAACGTTCGATATCAGTTTAAAGTGCGTTTTAGGTTCTATCTAATCGTTTAAATAACAATCATTGTAAAACAATTATATTAAATAACAATCATTGTAAAACAATTGTATTAAATAACAATCATTGTAAAACAATTATATTAAATAACAATCATTGTAAAACAATTATATTAAATATCAATCATTGTAAAACAATTATATTAAATATCAATCATTGTAAAACAATTGTATTAAATAACAATCATTGTAAAACAATTATATTAAATAACAATCATTGTAAAACAATTGTATTAAATAACAATCATTGTAAAACAATTATATTAAATAACAATCATTGTAAAACAATTATATTAAATAACAATCATTGTAAAACAATTATATCTTCTTTCCAGACGTTGAATACAATATGGAAAAAAGCAAATCCGCACAATTTTGTTGTTTCAATTCAAGCTAAACCGAAAACACAGCTCGCGATATCAACGAAGGGGTTTGGCCAGGTACCATTACTGCACGAAAAAACACAATGGTGGTTTAAGAAATTTCGTGACGTCAACGAGAATCTTGATGATGATGAGCGGAATGGTCAGCCAACGATCAATTAAGAGGTATAGTCGAAGCTAATACATGCAAAACGGTTCGAGAACTTGCTTCTGAATTAGACGTAAAGTATACGACGATTTCCAAACACTTGGGAGATATTGGAAAGCCAAAAAAACTTGATGAATGGGTGAATCACGAATTGAATGAAAAACAAAAGAAACGTTGTTATGAAATGTAATATTCCATTCTTTTACGCAACGAATACGTTTCTAGACCGTGTTGCGACTTGCGATGAAAAGTGAGCTCTTTACAAAAATCAACGGCGCTCAACTCAGTGGTTAAATGCCGACGAAGCTTCACGACACTTCCCGAAGCTTCACCAAAAGAAAGTCCTGCTGACTGTTTCGTGGTCTGCGATCGATCTCATCCGTTAAAGTGTTGTGAATGCAGACGAAACCATTACGGCTGAAAAATACTGTCAACAAATAGATGAAATGCATCTGAAACTTCGACAACAACGCCCAGCATTAGTCAACAGAAAATACCCAATTCTCATCCACGACAATGTTAGACCACACGTTGCTTAAGCGAAGTTACAAAAGTTGAACCAATTGGGCTACGAAACTCTGCCTCATCCACCATACTCTCCGGATCTCTCGCCCTTCGACTACCACTTTTTTACGCATCTCGACAATTTTCTGCGTAAGAAATGTTTCAAAAACCTAAATGATATCAAATATGCCTTCAGTTATTTTATCGCTACCAGAACGCAAGATTTTTACGTTACAGACATAAATACACTTGTTTTGCGTTGGTAAACGTGTATTGCTTCTGATGGTGCTTATTTCTGATACATATTTTTTGATTTGAGTCGAGATATGTTCCAAAAAATTAAAAACCACAAGAACTTTATTGTTAACAATAGAAATATTTTATAAGGAAGTGGATGTCGTAATAAATTGTAAGAAGGAAATTTATCTGATAAATCGTAGATTTCTCAATCTTTTCTGTTTTCACACGATCGATATAAAAAAAAACGACAATAAGAATATATGAGACTTTCCAACAAACTGTATAACATAAAAAAATTCAATATAATACCGATAATATTAAGAAGACTCGGAACAATTCTGAGAAACACTGAAAAATGACTTTAAGTAATAAGAATAACCGGGGAAAACTGAGACCATACAACGTGCAGCAACGATGAAAGTAAACTAAACTTTTTAGAGAAATCCTCGAAACGAAATCACACACTTCGAAGGCTAATTAACTACACGTAAATTTAAATAAACATGAAATTCGTTCTACAATATCGCAGGCGTTCAAAAAGGTTTCTCTGGTCACATCTCTGCATCCAACCTTTTTTTCTAGTTTTATCAGAGAAGTATTTTCTTTGTTCAGGACAGGAACATAAAGTGTCCGAGTTATAAACACTGGCATCAATCTAGCTTTCAACAAATTTGCATACCGAAAGCCAACATTACGTGGACAATGTCTAAATTTCCACAAATGTCAGTCTAAAAAAATAAACTTGTACACAACCTTGTACTCAGTACGGCACAATCACGTTGACACACCGGTTCTCGCTAGATCACCGAAGTTAAGCAACGATAAGCCTGGTCAGTATCGTGGCATTTCGAAATTAAATTCTTCTCATCAGAAGTGAAAATGTCAAAACAATAAAAAATTTATTATATATAGATTATAAATAAATACATATATTTTGGATTGTTCGGGCTACTGTTTTAATCTTGAGTGTCATTTTTACAACGATTCGGTCGATGCAACCCCCAACATTCTTTAGGTGTATCTTCTCGAAAGCGGCACTGTTTCTGTCGAACTCGGGAATTTGGACAAAATTTCGAAGGGGTTCCTTTATTTACTTTACAGAAATAGTATGCTCTCGTTCCGTAGCCCATGACTTGATAGATCTCCTACGTAATTCACAATTATGTCTTTCGGTAGCCTACAATGAGATTTAACCTTTAACCTTTAGGAGAATATCACTTTTACAATTAATTTATCCAAGTATTCTAACAACATGCTTCCAATGTAGGCATGTGTCATTGAATGTTTGGCAAAGTGCATTTTTAATCGAAGTAACTATGTCGAAAAGTAAATTCCGGAGCAGAAAATATCGATTGTTTCAATAGTATCACTAATGTCTTCTTAGCTGTTCAACTTTTTGACTTAAAATATATAGGAATCTGCTTATTTGTGGAATTCTTTGAACGACTTTTTCAAATACCTAAATACCAAAACTAATATTAAATAATTGTTGATATCAAAAACAAAAAAAATTCTTGTCTTTTTCTCTCTTATTTTCCCTCTCTGTCCTGCTCCAACCAAGTCTACTGACCTGCTCCACAAACCCCCAAACCTTAACAATCATGACAAATCTCCAAAAAAGAAACACGAATAAACCTAGAACCCCATCCTCCAACGTAGACCCCTACTACCAGGTCTCCTTCTCCAACATCAGGGGTCTACGTTCAAACCTTCCAGAGGTTGAAACACAATTACAGGAGACGAAACCGGACATATTCTTTCTAAGTGAAACTGACATAGGGTCAACCACTTCTCTAGACGAATTCATAATTAAAGGATACTCTAACTTAACATCTAAATCTGACCCCCAAGATCTCCATGGACATGGAATATGTACCTACATCAAAGATGGCTTTCCATGTGGTAGTGATATCTCCAGAGAAGACCCTGATTTACCTTATATGTGCTTCCGGGTTGCACTAGCTTACACCACTGCATTTATATTTGCCCTCTATCGCTCCCACAACAGTGGGGTTACTATCTTTAAGAGCATATCTGCGAAAATTGACTACATCCTGTCTGCTCATCCTTCGGCTTACATTCACATTTGCGGTGACTTCAATGTCCATGATGTGGAATGGCTGATCCACTCAAATAAAACCGATAACGAGGGGAGGTTTTGTCATGATTTTGTCATTGCCTATTACCTCACTCAGATTGTTCACGAACCTAACCGTGTGCCGATACACCCGGTCAATATGCAAGCCTTCTAGACCTTTTCCTCACAACATCCCCTGAGCTGTGTTCATCTTCCGTTCTATCTCCTCTGGGATCCTCTGACCACTCTGTTGTAGCAGTTAAGATAAAAATGAAATGTAATAAGTCTTCAGACATACTTCTCCACCGTACTGTATATCGATACTCTATGGCTGACTGGGATAGCTTCCGTACATTCATATCTGACCTACCTCTACATTCCATGTTTAAAAAGAATGCGTCCTCTATAATATCAGACCTGACCGAATGGTTAATTGTAGGCATAGACCGATTTATACCATCCAAAAAATTCCAACAAAAACCCAACAGCCAGCCATGGTTCTCCCCAGAACGTGCTGCTGCCATCGCGCACAGAAATCACTTTTTCCATAGCTACCAACGTAATAGATGTACTGAGACTAAAGTTGCTTCCAATACTGTCAGAAACCACTGTAAAAGAGTAATAAAACATGCAAGAGAGCTATAAGCTCAGTCTGTTAAATCTCAAGTAGCTTGGTTCCCACCAGTTCTGGCAAATAGAAAACAGGATCCTGAACAGAAGCGTACGTTCTATCCCAACTATGATCAATGGACCTGAGGTCATCTCGTCAGGATCAGACAAGGCCAGACTATTTGCCAAGAACTTTGCAGCTAATTGTACCCTATGCGACATTGGCCATCAACTCCCTGTATTTCCTCCTATAACAGACAACACGCAATGCAACATAAAAATATTTGTGCGTGAGGTCGCCAATCTAATCAAGAACCTTGATTCCAGTGAAGAAACTGGCCCTGACGTCATTCCAGCTATAGTGCTAAAAAAGCTCCAACAAGAACTTGCCCCCATACTTACAAAACTGTTTAAGCGTTGCCTTAAGAAGTGCTTTCCAACACCCTGGAAAACCTAATCAGTATGGCCTGTATTTAAGAATTCAGGTGAAAAGTCATCTCCCTTTCAGTACAGACCAATACGTCCCCTGTGTGTCATGAGTAAGTTGTTGGAATCCATATTAAATAAAGAAGTAGTCAACCACCTCAACAGAAACAACCGTCTTAGTGACACACAATATGGTTTCCGCTCTGCAAGATCTACAGCAGATGTGCTAAATGTTATATCACATAGGATTAGTGAAACTCTTGACAAAGGTTTCCTTTCCAGAGTAATTGATCTTGACATATGGAAGGCCTTCGATAAGGTATGGCATAGGGGCCTACTTCACAAGATTTCCAGCTACTGGAATTACTGTATTACAGAAAATGTTTTCTCAATAATTAAATCATTTCTCTCTGATAGTAGTGGTTGATGGGCAGAAATCAGAGGCTCACAGTATTAATGCTGGAGTCCCCCAGGGGTCCATCCTGGGCTCAACTCTCTTCCTGATCTACATCAATGATCTCCCAAAACACATACTTAAATCATTCATTGACATCTATGCTGATGACAGGACCATCTATGGCAACACATCAAATGCCGTAAATGACAAAGTTCTCTCTGATTCTCTCTCCTCTGATCTTGAGCGCGTGGTACAATAGGGGAAGAGGTGGCTGGTCACTTTTAATGCATCCAAAACCAAGCTTCTCTCTTTACATCATCAACGCTCTGATCCTCATCTGGCATCAATTAAAATGGATGGCTCTCGTCTTGGGGAGGCTCCATGTTTTGAAAAGCTTCTGGGTTTGACCTTTACTCCTGATCTGAAATGGAACACGTACATCAGGTCTGATGCTAGGGACGCTGGGAAAATGGTGGGATCCTTCTACCGCTCCAGAAGATATCTCACTACTGATGCAATTCCCTATTTGTATAAAAGCCAAGTACGTCCAAGGATGGAGTACTGCTGCCACATCTGGGCAGGAGCTGCTAAAAACAGCCGATCCTGCCTTGACAGAGTACAAAATACACTTCATGGTTTGGTGGGGGATGTCCTTTTCTCTTCCCTGCAGCCTTTCTCCCACAGAAGAGACGTTGCGAGCCTGTCTTTGTTTTATCGCTATTTCCATGGCAAGTGCTTGTCTCGCCAATCCTTCACGAGAAACACCCGTATGGCTGAAACTACTGTCAATAATTTTCCCCACTCTTTATCAATATCTAAATCCAAACGTAGATTTCATGAGCAGAACTTCTTTCTCAGAAGTGCACGACTGTGGAACTCTCTTCCGTTCGCCTGTTTCCCACCTGACTACAACTTGGATGTCTTCAAATCCAACATGAACAAATTCCTGACAAACCGTTCTCTTAAGTAAGACACTCTATCAATTACTACTATAATAATAATAATAATAATAATAATAATAATAATAATAATAATAATAATAATGATGATGATAATAATAATAATAATAATAATAATAGTAATAATAATAAAAAACATAAAAATCCAGCTTCACATTTTTGTGTCAGTTTAAAATATAGAAATTTTCCAATTGATTGAATTCAACTTTCAATAGAATTTTGTTTTTTTACAATTCTTACAAGCTTCTCGTTAATTTTATCCAACGAGGCGAACGGTACTTTTTTTCTCGAACAATGATTGCGTATTATCTTTAAGTTAAAATCTAGCTGACATTTTTGTGCATTTTTCAAGATTGACTGAGGAAACGTGTTTTTAATTCGTTTGAGAAAACGTTTTTATAGATAAATTCCACAAATTGAATTTTTGCTTTCTACCCGTATCCAAAAGATTTCTTGTATTTTTTAACACACAAATTTCTTTGTCGTATCGTACAGTAACAATTGATACGTTTATTTAATCTTTTCAATGTATATAAATGATTGATAAGTCTTATCCCGGCTCTAACTGAAAGTTCACATTTACATTATACTTGCGGAGGGCAGCAAGCTTTTCCCACTCGTAAAATACGCTTAAATATGATATTTTAATTTGTACAGATTTCGTATATGTTATTATAGAGTCGTGATTTCAAAAATAAAAAAAAGTATCGTAGAATCGAAACCGAAAGAAAAACCGCAGCCTTCAAAGCTGCTGACGTTACCACTGTACCTACGTGACACGCATATGAACTCGTCAAATATAAACTAAGATGAATATATAAAATGCATAAAAGTTTTTCAATGTTAACCCTTTTTTGAGCCCTTAAAACTATTTTAACCGGTTAAAGACCCATTAAAGACTACTCCATAAAAAGTGCAAACATTTAAGGCCCTTAGCACTGCGATGTTTAGTCTCGGAAGAGAGATAAAGTTTGAAAATATGGAGACAAACAGACAGACATAATAAAGTTTATATATTAGATTCTCATGAGTACATATTTACGTATATCTTCATTGTCTTTTTCTTTTGATCTAATGTGCCGTATCTAACTTCCAATTTTGCCATTTGCTCTACAAACATAGCTTTTATGTACAATTAGGTTAGAAGTAAACAGTACTGTGCTTTGCAACATCGCATTTCTCGAAAATGCAACTTACGCCTTCCTAACATACAGAACCTACAATAAATGGTACTTGAAACAACAGAACGCATGTATTTACCATAAAATAGAAGAATTTGTGTTATTTTGCTGTTTTTGCAACTATACGTTTTCGCAAATTGTATCTAAGTTTTTTCCTTATTTTTATAGCCATTTAAGTTTATTTCGGCTTTCAATCCAACAAAAAAATCGGCAGTTACAGTTATTAAAGCTCGGGATTTCATGCTGACAAATCCATTTGAACTATTCACACTCGTTCTAACTATTCAATCGCTTCCAAGATTTATGCTGTCTGAAAACGCAACGACTTTATAGCTTAAACTTTAACTTCCCATATTGTGTCCGGAAGTCTTTTAAATGTAAGTTGGATTACGTGCTTCTTCAGAATAGCACATCAATTCGTTGACAGATCAAATAAATTGTATCTATATTGCAGATAGCTAAAGAAAGGAATGGCATTATATAGTTTTTCAATGAATTTTCATGAAACTCGCTTGCACAACTTTTTTCTTGTATGTTCGATCCGTTACCGTATCCTTGACTGCAAAAGTCTTTTAAGGCAATGCTATATTTGACCGGAAAGTAAATCCTTTTTACAGTTCTGCCACTCGTCGAGAACCCAACGATGTGTTGAAAACGTCTGCTTCACATCCTGCTATGAATTCAACCGAAGACAACATTTAGTTGATCTCTGTGACAGATATCATGTGTACAATCAAGTATTATGGTATTATATTTTATGGTATAATATTTTTATGGTATAATATTTTATGAAAGAACTCTGGAAAGATTTTATTCCTCATCGACTTAGCTAGAAAGTAAAAAAATTGGTTCTGAATGCAGTTTCTGAGATAATGATGACATAGTTCATGGTTCCTGTCTGTCTTATAAATAAAGACAAGAGAGAAGCAAGTTTTTTTTTATTAGCGCCGCTTCTCCAAGAAAATTCCATTTTATTTTTCACGCGGAAGGCAACATTTCTCTCAGCCTAACATTGGATTATATTAATCAAGCGAAATACAACTCTTTAGAATTCTCAACAGATAGCTCCACTGGAACGAAGACTCCCATAAGTTTTTCTTCAACTAATGAACAAACGGCCGACAAAACAGAAAACTCGGTCAGCAGAATTCAAGTAGACAAGCCAAGAACGACAAATAATATCGCTATTTTCCAATGTCAAATTATTGTGTTTTGTTCAAAAAATTACAATTATGTGGTGTTCTGGTTCAGTGGGAAATCATAATCGAAACCAAATAATCACAAGTATTTTAATGGTAGGTGCTCCAAGGAACTACAAGCCTTTGTAGCTCTCGACGTAAATATCCCCGACAAACCCGACAAACAGCAAAATCTCAGTAAAAAAAGTAAAAATCCCAGATCAAAGAAAACCTTCTCCTCAAATTGTTTCTTCCATAGAACTGCTAGACATTTGAATTCCTTTTCGGGGTTCTGCTCCCTTAACTGTACTGACACGCAGAAGTTCAAGTGTAATGTTAACAGACATATTGCTGGTCAACTTCCCACATAGTCTCCCTGCAAATTGTGTTCTAAATAGTATCCCTTCACATCAAAGTGGCACTGTGCTTTGTTTGGGGTGAATGTGCAATAAAAAAGGTTCTCTCTGATCAGCCGGATACTCATAGATACGATAAGGTAGAATATATATTGAACCAGAATGCTCGACTGTTGACTGGGTCGACTGTTGCTCATCTAGTACGCAACTACCATGTTCTAAATCAGAAACAAAATTATGCCGTACGTTTAACTCCGAGTTGATGGAAGAGACAAATTCAAATCATTTTCAACAGCATTTGGTATTATTATTATATATATTGTTATCATTTAAACTTATTTTGCTGAATTCGTGAGCAAGTGTTTTTGTTTATATTAGACTCAGCATTTAATCATTATCAATCAAGATAAAATAACATCACAAATGAAAACAAGTGCGTAATCCCTAATTACCGTTGTTAAAGAAATATTACCGCTATTACAGATAACAAAGTGTTTGACAAATGTGTGCCGTCACTAGTGTAACAAGCCTATAATTAAGGTATGTATATGTAATTCCAATCTTTAGATGACAAAATACAGTATGAGTGAAAAAGGTGTAGACCAAAGGAAAAGTTACCAATTGGGCTTACAAACAGTAATTGAAGATACACGTAAACACATGTATATGTGACGAAAGTTTTTCATTAAAAATTCAAATAAACAGTTAAGAAGAACGTCCAGATATAGTATTTAGTCTTTCATTTGTTTCTTATATTCTTTAAAATAAGTTAAAGTAAGAAAATGCTCTTACGATTATGTTTAAGCCAGATTTATTTTTGGTTTTTCAGTTTTTAGTGTGAAAGAAGTTGACTCTAGCAGAATAAAACTGTAACTGCCAAAACAACTCAAATTCTCTTATTACGTTGATTGATTTCATCGATATATCTTTTGAACATTCTTTTTAGCTACAAGTTCATAAACCTATAATAAAAAGCAAGAGCTGACATATTATTTACATAGACGTGAAATCTTTGAAATCAAGTACATGCCAATAAAAACTAAGTTGAAAAAGTGATAACTACTTTCCTCGGCAATCTCTCTTCTCTTAATTCCCGCATGGTAAAGGACAATAATGTAGGCCGTAAAATAGGGCAAGCATGAAACTGTATTATCACTTATTCATTTTCAGAAAGTATAATTTCTGAACATTTTACGCAGATATTTTATTCTATTAAATTATCGATTTCGTTTTTTTCCCACACATCACATAATTCTCCTAGTTAATTTCTGCCCCGGGTGTTGAGAGACAAACAAGTGTTAATTTGTTCAGATATACACACAGTTTTAGCACTCACTTCTTATGTTTATGTACGTTAGTATGAGTCCTAGTCTCTTCTGCATTCCTTTGTGTTTTGTTTTACTTCAGTCGTAGTTCGCAAAAATCGAGGGGGTAACGACTAATACTTGAACTCTCTATAAGAGACATAGTTATTCGAATGTTCCATTAAAGTTTATTTCTTCCAAATACCGAGTTAAGACTTATACATGACTTTTCAAAATATCAAGGTGGCAAGGTTCATATCGTTGTTTTATGCACTCGTTAGATTTTCTTAAATGTTGTATGGCATTCTGAAAGTATGAATGTGAATTTAATATTATTGTATGTTGAAACAGATATCTATAATCCATTCCTCTCTGAAGTTAATTTTTAAATTGCAAATTATTTGCAACCTTTTCAGAAGGCTTCTACATAACATTATACAATTGCACACACACACACACACACACACACACATATATATATATATATATATATATATATACAATTAATACAGAGAAAAGAATGTGGAAAAAGAAGTAGTGCTAATCAAATTTTATGATATTTGATTGTAGATGAATCATGCGATTAAAATCATACATGTGGGGTGCATTTCGACACACTCATTTTCAAGAAATAAATCGTCGGCGACTAACGTTTCAATAAAACTACGGCAGTTATCGTTAGAATAAAGTCAAATAGAAGTGAAGAAAAATATATAAAAAAAAACGACGTGGAAGAAATCGAACACTGTCGTCAATATTACTAGGCCAAACGACAGGGGACCTCACATCTGCGTATTGTCACAGAAAAGATCTCTAAAATATTAAGTTAGTGTTTTGAGCAAGCCTTATGTATGATACGGCAACGACTATCCGATAAATCTATTGGTTTATTCACATAATTGTATAAACGTTGTCATTTAATAATAAAGAACGGCATCATTTATTGGCATAAACAAATAAACGTTACAGTTTATTGACATGAATAAATAAATGCTACCATTTATCGACATAAATAGATAACTGTTATTATTTGTTGACACAATTTGATAAACGTTTACGTTTATTAACATAAATGGGTTAACGTTATCGTTTATTAATATATATATATATATTTATATATATATATATATAGATTAATGTTATCGTTTACTGACACAAATAGATAATCATTAACGGTTATTAACATGCATAGTAAAGCGTTTACGTTTATATATATATATATATATATTGTTATATATAAAATTTAATGCTTCCTTTAATATATTGTGGTAAGATAGCTAAAACACAATCGTCACGGCTAAGTGTTTTTTTAAATTTTACTTTACCTAGCAAGTATGTTTTATTTTTCATGCTTTTTTATTAATATTCTGTTTAAAACTATTCTTCATTTTTATTAACTATGCATTGGTTTACTTTGTTTTTGCATGATAACAAAATTAAAACTGTACTGTTATTTTGACTCATACTTGAATTCTTTATCCTCTTATACTTATTTTACTCAGGCATTTATTAACAATGTTTTACCACATTTAATTCATCCTTTAAATCTCATAAAAAGATAGTACTCTCATTCTTACACCCTATGCTTTATACTTAGCACCGTCATTTACACCTATAACGAGAAGGAAACTTATTTTCAGTTTTAATGTATATACATAAATATGTAGAAAAGTGTAATATTATTAAGTATATACTTACTTTAAGTACTAACGCAATATAATTTAACTGTCGGTTTGGGGCGTAGAAATATCTAATTAAGAATCTAGGCTCGGGGCTAATCCGCTCGGTGCTGACGATCCCGTAGGCATCGATCTAGAAGAAAAAAAACTGATGTCAAACTTCTGCTATTGACGTCACATGTCATGGCACCAAACGAACGGGGATGGGAGATAGCCTTATGTATCTAATCTGCATAGCTCGCGCATGAGAAAATATTTGCAGAAGCAGCCGTCTTAGTACATATGCTAATTAGGTATGTGTGCATGTGCTGACGTCATCGGGGTGTAAAAGGAGAGACAAAGAATAAGAACAAAAAAGAAATAGCACATGGTCGAGCAAGAGAAGCGAAGCGTGAACTGAGGAAGATAGACGTGTAAAGTCAGAGGTGAGGAATCACTGGCTTAATTGGCGGTGGTAGAGACTTTAAAAAAGCACATGTTATATGTCACAGCGATGTAAAACACATGTGTGTGATAAAATACTTTATAAATAAGGAAATGCGTTGTTTTCTAAGAACCACGAATAAATGCATTTTTTAAATTTATTTCCTTACAATTGTCTTAGAGTTAGTAACCCAAACAAATTACCGATTTGAAAACCTAAACTGCTTTCTCGTCATGTCATGCCATCGTTGTGCTATTCAACCTGGGTCAGATGGGCCGACTCTTTCAAACAATTTCAGCACATTCCAAATACTGGCTGAGTAGGCACGGTGATTAAAGCTGTTTCCATTATGTGTGCAAGTCATTCGCGATTTCAACGACGGACCTCGTAATAGTAGGAGCCCAAGAATCAGTTCAGCGTATTGCTTCACTGTCATGAGACAGGTAATGAGTTGACCAGAGCAACATTTCTTCCAACCTGATTCTGGAGCTATATCGATAACTTTACGGATGAAGTCACCCGGGTGTTGACGAAGGGCATTGTCGAATAAGCGATGGCGTCTGATAACAAGAGTTTTTTTTAAATTCAATTTTCACCTCAAACAAGGCACAGTGCCACTTTAAAGTAGGGGGTTATATCGGGGGAAAATTTGCAGGGGTATTATGAAGGAAGTTGAGTAGCAATATGTCTGTTCAGATTACACTTGAACTTCTGCATGTCAGTACAGTTGGGAAAGCAAAATCCCGGAAGGGAGTTCCAAAGTCTAGCGGTTCTGGGGAAGAAACTACTGGAGTAGAAGGCTCTCTTACAAATAGGGGTCTCTACTGTGAAGGGGTGGGATTTATTTGCTTGTCGGGTTTGTCGGGAGTATTCACGTCGAGAGTTTACAAGTGTTTGTAGTTCGTTAGAGCATTCACCATTAAAGTACTTTAACTTGACTTGTGCGGGCAAGTGACTTACGCAAATTGAAGGTATTTGCTTATTACTCTCTTTGTCATGTCATCCGTGTCCGCTGACAAAAGTTTGTCCCAAGAATACAATTCGAACTTGCTGCAGAATCTTTGGAGGGAGTGGACTCTGCAGAAAGTTCGAATTGTATTATTGGAACAAACTTTTGTCAGCGGACACGGATGGCATGACAAAGAGAGTAATGGCCAAATACCTTAAATTTGCGTAAGTCACTTGCCGCACCAGTCAAGTTAAAAGACATTGCATAAAATGATGAAGTATTTCAAGAACATTAGCTGAGGCTCCATCTGAGATCACATTAGAAATACTCCATGGAATAAAATCTTACTGTATGATTCAATTAACAATTGAAGCACATTTTCCCATCCAGAACTTTTATAGAAAATCTTACTTCTCCCAAAAGCATATAAAAAAGCTAGAAATAATTGTAAAATTGAGATAACTACCACCAAAAAAGGCACACTGAAATCTCCAGAAAACGCATTGAGTCGTAGAAATTATTAACTCGGGATTTCCGGCAATTTTATAACTCACAATTTCCTATACTATCTAACAAGCATAAGGTTGTTTGCACGGCAACTTAGAAGGCTGAACTGCTTGCGCAGCGGTTCGCTATCAACTCCACTTTAGACCCCACCAAACTACTCTCGCCCAAATGTCACTTTCAGGACATAAAACACGTAATGGTCTGCAAATCATCCGTTCTCATCTTCTGCAATGACGCATTGGTCACATATATAAATCACAATACGTTTTATATAATTTATAAATGAAAAGGTTTGAAACGATTCATTGAACCAAGTTTTATCTGCTAAGTTGAATACCACATTAAACAAAAGTTATATTAATTTACTTACAGAATATATATATGTATTCACGTCGAGAGTTTACAAGTGTTTGTAGTTCGTTAGAGCATTCACCATTAAAGTACTTTAACTTGACTTGTGCAAAGCCTACTAGACACTATCCTCGAGTGTCTAAGGTCTCTCTGTACAGGGGTTTGTCAGAACAATCTGGCATGAGGATACTTTTCCATAGAAGTAAACCCTGACCTAATATTCAAAATCACATAGTATTCGCAGCCCAAATAAGATCTCCTCACTACGGCTACCCCACAGCTTTTTCGAGGAATGGTGCACCTTCTCCAAGTGATATTACCTCAAGTAATAGCACGAAGCTGGATACTCCACCAGACTAGATAAATTCTTGTCCTGGAATCCAGTAAGACCATGAGACCAACATGAAAGATATACTACAACGTATAAAAATGGTTAATTGGGGAGAGGAAAATTATGTTCTCAATTTCTTTACTAACTCAGTGCTTGAGAGATAAAGAACTTTAATGGAACATTCGAATATTTATGTATTTCATATAGAGTTCAAGTGTTAGCCCCTGGTTGTGGGCCCCTTGATTTCTGAGAACTTCGACTGAAGTAAAATAAAACAATATATATATATATATACACACACACATATATATATCTCATATATATATATATACACATATGCACACAAACACACACACACATATATATATTTCTGTAGAAATATATCTTCTTATGATATATACTATTCCTTATTTAGAAGCTCAATGTAATTACAGAGCAATATAGAGAATAAATTACAAAAAAATATATTCCAGAAATCAGGATTTTGATCATCTTATAATTTATTCCTTTAATTTGGTTGACTTTTACAATTCTTAACGGTGATTTTTCGCTAGGAAACAGATACTGTCAAGCATTGTAAAAGTCAACTGAATTAAAGGAATAAATTATAAGATGGTCAACATTATGAATTTTTTAATATAGTTTGTCTCTCTCTCGCTGTATATATATATATATATATATATATATATATATATATATATATTGATTCTGTTATGATTTAAATTTATATCTGAGGGCTCTTTTAAGAATAGATACTGTTCCCTTTATGGTTGCTATTTTGTGTATATACGTGTCTCTGTGTACCACTACAAACAGCCCACACAACTGGACCGATCATGACCAAACCTGATCTCCAACCTAGGGATGGCGCACAATATTTTTCAATGTAAAAGTCAAAAGTTAAGGTAATATTTGGTGTGGCTCTTTACAAACTCCCCCATTTAAGGATGGTACACATAAAGTAAAAGTTCACCATAGCGACGGCCAACTTCTTTGTACATTTGAATCTGATCACCCTCTTCCATCACTGCGAAATGGCGGGTATCTCTGTTAGTATATATATATATATATATATATATATATATATATATATATATATACATACTAGCAGTCCGCTCGGCGTTGCCCGGTCGTAGAATACGCATAAATTTTATATTTTAATTTATACAGAAACTGAGACATGTTCCTGTGAGAATGATGTTTATTTTTTAAACAGTTTACTTTTTGTAAGTAAAAAAACAAAAACAAAACGAAACAAATACTCAAAATAAAAATTTAAAGACAGTGAATCTAGTACAACAACAATTAGACCAGCTTGCCTGGATTTTTAGAAGTGTTTTCAAACCTATTTATTGTTAATATGAGGAAGCTGTTATGTGAATGATCACGCATGCGAATTCAGGAAACAGTTGAAAAACAGATAAAATTCGATGACAGCACCGTGCCAATTTTTCAATTCAGACCGATTTGCCCGATCACATGTTTGAATACCCTATATACCAAATTTCAAGTCCGTACATTAAAAGTTCGTAGAATATATAGGTTAAGAATTGTCCTCGTACATACATTCACACTTTATATATATATATATATATATATATATATATATATATATATATATATATATATATATATATATATAGATAGATAGATAGATAGATTGCCCACGTTTACATATACATATTTCCATATATGTATATATATTTATTGCCTTAAGTTCGCACACACACACACACACACACACACACACACACACACACACACATATATATATATATATATATATATATATATATATATATATAAATATACAGATTGCCTACGTTCATATAGAAAAATACATTCTAAATATAGGAATATGCTGAGATTTCATAACTCCTAAAATCAGACGAAATACCTGCAATGATTTTTTAACTTCATATTAAAACTTTTCAGTTGGTGAAAAAAAGCCTCACGATGTTGGTGATTTTTTTTGCTGGGACGAATCCATTTTTTGTTTTATTTCAGAAAAAGAAAAAACAGTTTTTGCATGATGCATGGATTGATGTCACCTGAAATACAAAAATAAACAATTCGTTTTAAATATATCAAACATATTTTTTTTAATATTTTGAAATTAAATTAATCTACTTCTAATGAAGATTTGGTGTTGTAAAAATATTATCTTTTGTAAAATATGAGTGCGTACTTCCGGTTAGAAATTTATAAATTATCTCATAAAGATATTTACATACTGTCTGTTAATATGTCCACACACACACATACACACACACAGATATATATATATATATATATATATATAAAGGAGATTAGAACAATAGTCTAAAGAGCAGAGTGTATTTTAATGTAATAGTGAAATTACTAGTTTAATAAAAATACAGGAAAGAAAAAGTGCTCGTTGTAATTTAGATATATAATAAGCTTGATAGGTAAATATCCTAGAGCTATTTTAATATTCAGTAATGTGATTAATAATTTAAAATTCAAATTAGAATTAAATTAAAAATCCTGTGTGTGTGTGTCTATGAACTTTATTAGAAATATTATAATATTATATTTAAACCAAATTTATATTTATAATTTTATTATATTTTATTTCTATCTTTAACCCTTATTAATTTTCTTATCAAGTAAATGCATACCTTTATTTAAATTTTTTCCAGATACATCTGCCTATACTTTTAATGCTAGCTTTATTTATGGTGTCTTTTACATATATTAAAAACCCTTCCGAATACTTTGCTGATGAGAAAACTTTGTTTGTTAAAAGTACTATATAAAAACTATTGTCCGTGGCTAATGTTTACCACAATAAAAACATTGTTTTCCGAAACGATCGTACAAATTATTGATTTTGTTGTTGTTCCCTCTTGTGAAACGGATTTTTAATTTAATTCAAATTTGAATTTTAAATTATTAATCACATTACTGAATATTATATATATATATATATATATATATATATATATATATATATATATATATATATATATAACTAGAATGCCTACTAGACATTCTCCTAGAGTTTTTACAGCAGATTATTCGGGAAAACGTGGCTTAATATTCTCGGCACAAAGAAGATATCGTTCTGGGATAGTAAACATCCCTATATTTATGATAATATGGATCCCTCTGACACTATATAAGCCAGGCATTTCTGATCTCGGGTGAAGAGCACACACGCAGTTTAACCGCTCGTAGTGAACACGAGGATTCTTACATCTGAATATTATGATACCTAACCAGGAACACAACATTGGCGATGTATGGATTCCAAAAAAAAAAAAAAAAACATTAGGATTTTCTCTGGATAAGCACCCCACATCTGGTCAACAAACTTGTATTTCTACCTTCGTTGAAAAAGTAAAGTGTTTTCACAAGAAAAAAAAAAGACCTCACCTCGGGATTTTTTTTCCTCTTCGTGAATATAATTTTTGCATATTTTCTCAGTAGAGTCGCGAGTTTTCTGTTTCTCATATCTTAAACACATATTTGTCTGGTGAGCTTATTTACTTTTTAAAAATGGAAGAACTTTTAAGGCAACTAGTTGAAATGATACTGTTATAACAGTGAGACGTGACCGGCTCCTGAAACACTGGAGAATGCCGGGCAGATAAGATTGTTTTATTGTTAAGTATTATTGTATTCCCGAGCAACGGCATCCAACTCTGCTGAAAGATTATAAATTTTATTGTTTGGTGAAAACGACCAATTGATATCACTTTGAGAGGCATAACGAAACACAATTTTGTTTCCGATGCTAACGAGTGCAACACTCGGCTGAGAGGTAACGGGATTAACTCTCTCGGTCGTGAGAAACAGACCTGAGAGAGTTTGCATATTCACAGGTACACACGAGCAGTAGGGGATTCTCCTGAGATGACGTAATCAGTGGTTATTGATCTAGACTTACCCCTGATTACATACACTATATAAACAGGTCCCCATGCAATAATCTGCAGTTGGAACTGAGATTTCAGAGAAATCAAATACAATCAAAGGGTTGTCACTCCCTCTCTTCCCGAACAGTCACCACCACAACACCGAGAGCAATAAATCTAATCGGAGTTTTGTCAAAACCAACAACGGAACAATTGTATATAATTTTATATTGTATATATCTATCTTGAATTAATCAGTAGAATAGAGATAACCAAGTCTGTCTTTCTTTGTGCGTGCATGAAACTGTTTCATTTCCAGTGTGCCAGATCGAGGAAGCAGCGGCCGATCACCCGGAGGAAGAGCACAGGTCACATTGAGGTCTGTGACCGAGGATTGACGCATATGTGAATGGGTGGTCCCTATTAGGGATCGCTGAAGGTTCACAACAGACTCAGACTTTGGAATCACAGAAACAAAGAAAAGAAGAAAGAGGGAAAAAGAAAGAAAATAAGAAGCAGAAAGATGAAAAAAATGAAGGGAAAATGAGAAGAAGAAAAAGAGAAAGAAAATAAGATAAAAGAGAAAGAGAAGCGAAAAGAGAAGAAGAAAGAAGAAAAGAGAAGCGGAAAAGAGAAAGAGAAGAGGAAAGAAGGCAATTCATAGACAAATATTGGAAATGCAGTCACAGGCAAACAAAAAAATGGAACTATTAACTAAAGTGATAGCGAAAAAGATAGCAATGAGTCAGACTAGAATGTTTTTTTTTTCACAAACCACGATTTGGTCAGCATTAGAAACATTTCACTGTCATTCTTAAGAAGCTTGGACTTTTGAAGCTTATTTTCGCAGATTTGTTGACGTATTCAGGAATGATTGCAAGTTATAGAGTGAGCGGATAAACGTTTGCTTTTTATTACAAAAATTGGGAGCTGTGGAACATAGTAAGTTCGTGGACTACATAATCCGTAAACAAACGAGCGAATTGTCGTTCGACGAGACGGTGAAATATTTGATGGAATTATACTGTCCAAAAATAAGCTTTTTCCATAAAAGATTGATATGCATCTCTTTGACCGGCAAAGAACACATGTGGAATAGTCGTGGATAGATATTACCATTAACATGAGACATATGAAGAGAGATGCGAATTAATTATTGAAGGAATGTGTTATACATCAGAGGGGAAGAACTATTACTGAAGATGGAGGAGAGGACAGAAAATTAATATTTGAACATATTTATACAAAATTCATTAAAAGATGATGATAGACAAACAATGTAATGACGAAAACAGTTACAAAATATTGATGATTTCTTTATTTATCAGCCGTCCAATTGATGCCTAAGAAATTCAAGCTTGTATGGTTACATGGTCTACTCTCCCCCCCCAACCCTTCACCTCTAAGGGCATCCTATCAACGTGACTGTGATTGTGATCTCCTCCTTCTAACTTCGAATCCCATCTCAATATATTGAGAATCTCCTTTGTTTGTGACGTCAGAGGTGTGGTCCCAATCTGACTTCATCATGTTTCAAATTCACCTGTGCCCTTGCACGTGTATTTACAGACGTCTGATAAACAAAATAAATCCGTAAATAAAAGTGTATCATTTAATCTATTTGTTACATTACATTTTCAACTTTGTTATTGTCTATTCTTTTAACTGACATATTTAATATCCAGTTATTTCTAAAAGGATGGACAATCGCTCATACTCTGATATAAATAATACTTAGTTATTTCTAAAAGAATTAACTATCGGTTGCATTCATAGGATTTCAATTATCCATTATCGTTTAACACTTGCGTACAGGGTTCGATTCTAGCCATTTCCTAGTATCATTTTCACTTATCTAGTCTGCCTTCTTACTAAAATGAGAATTGCTTCAGTCGTAAATACACACCGTGACGACTTCGGACTATTCTCATTGACAGTCGACGATTTTAAGGTTCTGCTTTTTATTCAAGGTTTAATGTCAACCAAGGACACTGAACTCTGACGTCGGGCACTAAACAGATGGGAAAAGGAATCAAACATAACCCTTCAACAATTGAGGAATTCCAAAGAATCATCTTGGAGAAGCAAGATTCCAAAAACATAAAAGAGGCAGGTGTAGCACACATTAGAAAGGTACGAAGTAACAAAAAATCTTACAAACAATCAAGCGAAAGCCAATCATGATACTCGAGAAAAATCCTAAAACAAACCTGAGTTACCCCGTTATTTTTGCAAAGGATGTGGACAATTCCACTGGCAGAAGGATTGTCCATATCGGTACCGGAAATGTAAGCGATGCAGGCGCAACAGACACAAGGCCTTACATTGCAGAGCAAAAGGACCAACGTGAGCCATACAAGAACAACGAGGACTCAAGCGGAGAACGAAAATGTACGGAAGTACATGACGGTAAAAATGGGGGACAATAATTTTAGACTTCAACTTGAGAGTGATTCTGATTTGTCCATCATAAACCACAATACCTGGTGCAAAATCAGAAAACCGAAGATGATGAGAACCATGAAGTGGATCGCTCAATAACTAGAGAAAGAATAAGATTTGATGGTGGAGTTACCACTAACGTAACGTTGAAGAAAAAAAACACTGAATCTCAAGGTGTTTGTATTAAAAAATACTAATAACCTTTTTTGTGACAGACTGTATCCAAAAATAATAACTCTGGGACTCGCCCATTAGCAATTTTTGTCAAAAAGTGGACAACTTTACAGCCGAAGCTGAAAAACTAAAGAAAGATCTAAAGGAGTCGTTCACCAATGCTTTTTCGCACAAACTAGGCCGCTGTACAAAATGAGGCGAAGTTCAAGTTACAAGAAAATGCTACCTTAGCTTTCAAAAATAAACGCAGCGTACCGTTGGCCCCTATACAAAAGATTGACGTAGAACTGGACAAACTCGTCAAAGCAGGAATTTTGACCTCTGTCGACTATATCAAGTTGGCTTCCCCCTTTTATGTATAGAAAAAGAATCAAACGATATCAGCGTCTGCACAGAACTCTCGGCCAGGTTGAATACCGCACTTAAGGATCATCATTAGCCGCAACCCAAGCCTGAAGAAGTTTTTACGAAACCAAATGGAGGGAAAATATTCTCAAAAATAGATCTGATCAAAGCGTACCTCCAGACTTCCGTTGAAGAAGAGAGCTCCAAACTTTTGTGTACTACCACTCACAAGGGACTATTTAAACCAATAGGTTAGCTTTCGGGATCAAAATCGCACCAGCTATCCTTCACAGATTATCGACACGATGTTGAACGACCTTGATTTTTACATCGGATACCTGAACGATATTCTAATGACAAGCGATTCTATAGAGCAGCATAGACATTACGTTATATATAAATTTATATATAAATTATAGAGCAACACAGAAATTACGTTATATATAAATTTATATATAAACTAGCGGGGTTACCCGGCGTTGCTCGGGACCGTATAAACAATGAGAAAATTGAATTTAATTTTGAATATGTTTCTTATTCTTCGGAGGGAGGAGTTTTTAATGTCTATGTATTGTTTGCTATTTCGAGCAAAATAATATTTACCTACCTAGGACGGGTATTAGACGTATGAAATAATTGTATCTTATCTAGTGTAGATAATTTACAGCATGTATATGAAATAATTTTACCTTTGCAAGGACGGTGAATACACAACACATATTTTAAATAATTTTACCTACACTAAGACGGGTAATTTAAGTACATATATGAAACAATTTCAGAAGCGTTTTTACCTCAAAACAGACATTACTCTCTCCAACCAAACCCCCAAAAGAAAACGCAAGAGCACGTTTAAAATTAACATAATCATGGTTCTTCCTACCCACCACTACAACCATCACATCATTCCCCGATAATAACATGAAAAATTAAAAAAAAAAAAATATATTACTCCGTAAAGAAACTGTCCAAGTACACTTTCATTTAAAACCAACAATATATATGTATTAATCTAATTTTGAGATCGTAAACTGTTTAAGCCATATCCGGAATCGCTTAAGCCATTTACGGTACAGACTTTATATTCTGCCACCCTCATTTAATCAAGAGCCACGCTAATTATTTTTCTAGTATATATTTGCCCCTGTCTCATTCAATCCTGAGCAACGCCAGGAATTTTGTTAATATATATTTCCATCAATTTCCTTTAATTCCGGACGAATCCGAGGATATTGCTAGTAAATTTCTTCACCTATCTCATTCAATCTTGAGCAACGCCGGATATTCTGCTAGTGTATATGTGCAGTTATGTAATACAACTCCGAGCGGCATCAAGTATTTGTCTATTCTGTATTTGTACCTATCTCATTCATCCCCAGGCGACGCCAGGTATTCTTTTAGTATTTATTTGCACCTGCATTATTGAATCCATGGCGATGCCTGGTATTCTGCTTCTATATATTTCCACCTATATCATTCAATCCGGGGCGATAAAGGATATTCTGCTAATATATATTTCTACCTATCTCATTCAATCCCAAGCAACGTTGGGCATTTTATTAGTATATATTCTCACCTACTTCATTCAATCTCAAGAAATGCCGGGTATTCGGCTAGTATATATCTCAATACATCTCAGTACATCCTGGGCGACGCTAGGTATTCTGTTAGTATATATTTCAATCAATCTCATCCAATCCAAGGCAACGCCAGATATTCTGCTCGTATATATTTGTATCTATCTCGTTGGATCCCATGCGCCCATGTATTCTGCTTGCATACATTTGCATGTATCTCATTTAATCTCGAGTGACCCCGGCCAATCTTCTAATATATAGTTTTACATATCTCAGTGAAACCCATTATTCTTGGATACGTTATTAATTTCGAAAATTATTTTTCATAATTTAACCCACATTATCGCCCCCCCCTCTTACTAAAATAATAACTTTGATACATTGTCTTGGTTGTTTATTTCATTGCAAACACACTAATCAAGTAACTCACATTTAATAATTTTTCATAATTCTTGGATACGTTACTAATTTCGGCAATAGTTTTTCATTATTTAACACACATGATGATTACTAAAATAATAATTTAAAATATTGTCTGAGCTGTTATTTTCATTAAAATCTCCACACTAAAATAACTAACATTTCATCATTTTTGATAATTGTTGGATATTTTAGTAATTTCGACAATTATTTTTCACGATTCAACCCACAGTATCGTCCCTTTCCTACTAAAATAATAACTTTGATACATTGTCTTGGCAGGTTATATCATTACAAACACACCAATATATACCTCACATTTCATCATTTTTTAAATACTTGGATATGTTACTAATTTCGACAATACTTTTCAATGATTTAACCCACATTATCGACTATTTATTGAAAAATTAACTTCGATACATTCTGCAAGTATATATTTCCAATAACGTTTTACATGACGGGCGATGATGGGTACAAATATAACCCAATTATTTCTGATCCCAGGCGATTCGGACTGTTCTGCTAGGAAACATTCCATGAATTTTATCCAATCTCAGGCCATGCCAGGTAATCTGCTAGTACATATGTCATGCTAGTGCTATGTCATACAATCTCGGGCGACGCTGGGTATATTGCAAGTACATATAAACACATTTTATCCAATCCCAGGTTACGCCGGGTATTCTGCTAGTACATATATCAACCTATGTAACAATCCAGGGCGACGCCGGGTATTTGGCTTGTACATATATCAATAAATTTTTTCTGATCCCAGGCGATGCCGAGTGTACTGCTAGGAAACATTCCATGAATTGTATCCAACCCTGGGCCATGCCGGGTAATCTGCTTGTATATATGTCATGCTAGTGCTATGTCATACAATCCCGGGCGACGCTGGGTATTTTGCTAGCACATATACACCTAATTATCCAATCCCAGGCTATATATATATATATATATATACACATTATATACTATCGGCGTTTAAGTCTGTTGTGGTTACTTCTGTGTAAACACATTAGCTGGTTGCCAGTTTTTAATATTAGAGTAGACAATGTGGAAAATGGTATCACACAATATTCTCACCTACTTCATTCAATCTCAAGAAATGCCGGGTATTCGGCTAGTATATATCTCAATACATCTCAGTACATCCTGGGCGACGCTAGGTATTCTGTTAGTATATATTTCAATCAATCTCATCCAATCCAAGGCGATACTCTCGATGTAATTGTTCCAACTCATGTTTCCTGAGAGCGTTAGGCCGAGAAGTTTAAAGGATGTACTTTCAGATAAATAGTAATTGGCCATTGCTATTGGTGGTAGAGAAGGTTTCTTGTAATTATTGAAGGAAACGAGTTTAGACTTGGCAGCGTTGAATGTGACCATCTATTTATGTCCCCATTCCACTACAGATCGGAAGTCATCTTCTAATGCTTCTGCCATTTCTTTAGATATGTGTTCATTTGTTTTCCTATCGTGTCTCTTATAAAGTATGGTGTCATCAGAATATATACCTATCTCACAGACAATTTTCTCAGGGAGGTCATTTATGAATATTAGGAATAACAGAGTTCCAGGATAGACCCCTGAGGCACTCCCGTATTTATATCATATTGTTTAGATGTACGACCGTCGAGGACAAACTGGATTTTTCTCTTTTATAAGAAGGATTTAATTATGTCATGTATTCTTCCAGTGATACCATATGATCTGATTTTCCTGAGAAGACCTTCATTCCATACCCTTTCAAAAGCCAGTGACTAGTATATACGTTCTGAGATTACAGTTAGGATGTCTGCTGTTGAACGGATTATCTAAATCCATATTGTTGGTCAGTCAGAAGTTTAGCATCTGTAAGGACTAGACCTTGGTTAATTATTGTCTCAAATGTTTTGGCGAAAAGTGAGAGGAGGCTAATGGGGCGATAATTTACTGGGTCAGTTATTTCGCCAGAATTCTTGAAAACTGGTACTGCAGAAGCAGTTTTCCAGCAGGCAGGAAAGCAAGATTCATTAAGGCATTTGTTGTAAAGTTTCGAAAGAACTGGAGCTACTTCGCTGGAGCACTTTTTTAATAGCATAGCCGGGATGAGATCAGGTCCACATGGTTTTGCAGTGTCAAGATTTCTTATGATAACATGCACCTAAGAAGGGGTGAATTTCAGATCGTCTAGTGTGGCGTCTGTCCGCAAAGGAAAGTCAGGGAGGGGGTGGTTGGAAGGGTCCAGTGTGGAGTTGGAGGCGAACCGACTAGCAAGCATGTTAGCCTTCTCAGCTGCAGAGCAAACAACCTCATGATTCTTGGATAGTGGGGGGATTGTTGATTGTCCATTATTTACTACACTGTTGTAGATTTCCAGAAGTCGCGGGTTCCTAATTTTTGTGCTTTGATGCGTTTTTTAGTGGTTTCGGTAAATTCTCTCGTAGCTGTCGCTATTTCTTTCTTACAGTTACTTCTGGCTTCTATATACTTCTGCCTGTTTAAACTGGACTTATGTCAGTTTAATCTGCGGTACGCAGGCTGCCTTTGCGCGATGGCGGCTGCACAAGTATAAGCAAACCATTAGGGAGAGTGGGGCTTGCTATAAAATTTTCTTGTGGAAACATGTGCGTCAATTGGTGTTTTGAACCATTTGCGCACTGTTCAGCAGGACGTGAAAAAGTATTTTGCCATGCGGTGTCTCTGATAAGATCACTGATGGCTTCCCAGTCAGGCTTTTTATAATATCTTGTTGTTTTGAGCAGTGGGTCTTCAGTTTTGGCTCTAAAGTTTAGGGCTATTTCAACTATTAGCACTGCATGATCGGCGTTCCCAAGTCTGCTATGGGCATTAGTTACACAGTCATCGGGAACCGTGGTCAGAAACAGATCTAGAAGTGATGCATGTTGTTCTTGCTGGTCTGGGAAACGGGTTGGAAACGTAACCATCTGTGATAGGGCATGAGATATAGAGAAGTTATATGTAGTCAGACCAGCTGCGTCTGTGTGAGTAGAAAATCCAAGCCAGGTGTTGTGGTGGACATTGAATTATACTCCTCAAAGTGATTACAGGCCGTTGCTATTTCATTATTTGTTATTGGAGGAGGGGCTGAGTAAGAGTTCATGCAGTAGAAGCAGATATATTTGCAAACAGGTCTGTTGGAAGGAGTTAACATGATTTGTTTTTCCTTTAGGTTAAAAAAAGATTTCCTTTTCTTATTTTTATGTTGGCTTAGGAATAGGATAATGCGTTGCAGAATGGTATGGTATTACAAATTAACTAGAAAAAATTGTACAAGTTTTGGATATTTTAGATAGCAAGAGGGTTAATTTGTATATTCAATAGATACAAGTAACGTCAATTTTCATATGAAGTACATTACAGTACAGGTATAATTGGGAGTAAATTATATGCTATGTCGTATACAGTATGTATAGTACAATAAATAGATATATGGTCATATTTCCAGTAGGTGTGAATATATGGAGATTGTAGGTATTAAGTAGGTTACCATTTCTAATGAAGATATCTACAGATTTCGTTTAAAGACCAGGAAGTTGTATTTGGCATTATAGAGTATCGGTTCAGTTTTTGTATTTAACATTGCTAAGCTAAGGAAGGAACAGCTATTGCTATGTAATATAGATAGTTGTATATCTAGGTACATACTGTTGTTAGTGAGCACCTGGATAAGAATAAACTAATGCATATCTAAGGGGTAGAAATATACAGATGTTTAGTGATCATGACTGCCAATCGGTCAGCATGCAAAGGTTCAGGGCTGAAAGCTAAAGACCCCCATCTAAGTCGGGTGTATTGTATGATTGTTAGTGGCAGCTGGGGGAGTAGAGCAGATTGTTAGTTTTCAGGAGAGGATTAAACTTACAGAATACAGTTAGGATTAATTATTAGAGTTTTGAGTGTCAAGTAACGTTTGGTTTGAGAAGAGAAGAAAATTTTTTTTGAATTTAACATGCAAATCAGATATTGGATATATGTAGTAATCAAGCAAGGATGCTTGTACCGTAATGAGAAAAAAACTATTGGTATATAGCGCTTCGGGATGAATTAAATGCAGTCAGTTTGGTCAAGCTCAAAGCATTGTTGTGTATCTATTCAGTAATAGTCCTCGCGAAGTAGCTAATGTCACTATGTATTTTAGTTTCAAATATAATTGAAAGTAAGACTAACTATATTAGATGGTTTGATTGGCTAGCAAGGAAGCAAACATTTTCAATACAAGCTTTTAGTAATAATATATATTAAGTATATTACTTAAATAAAGTCCTAACTTAATCTAATGTAATAGAGAAAATAATTCCCGGCTTTTTTGTTTTTTTTATATCGCTAGTTTACTTGAATATAGCATGAGTTAGCAGTGTTTTCCCTGTTCTAATAGTAGTCGTCGAGGGGGAGGGGGTGACGAATCTCATCTTAAAAGTTTTACAAGACAGGAAAAGTAGAGACATAAATAAATATAAATAAAACAAGAAAAACAAATTTAAACAAGGCAACTTTAAACACATTTGTTAGGAGTTAAGATGAATGTTAAAATTAGTATTTAACATCTGTTTGACACAATGGTTCGGCGTCCTTTTTTTTCCGACTAGCATGATGCCGTGTCTTTCTAGAGCGGAAGAAGATTTCTATTTCCGGATAACTTGTGCACGCGTGCCTATCTATTTATAGAATAAAACTCGTTACGTTCATATATGTAAATATGTTAATTTTATTTTAATCTTTTTTTTTTTTTTGTAAATAAAGTCCTTACTTCATCTGCTGTAATAGAAAAAAACAATTCCCGGCAATGTTGTTATTATCGCTAGTTTACTTGAATATAGCATTAGTGAGCAGTGTTTTGCCTGTTCGAATAGTAGTCGGGGAGGGGGGTGACGAATCTCATCTTAAAAGTTTTGCAAGACAGGAAAAATAGAGACATAAATAAATATACATACATAAAACAAGAAAAACAAATTTAAACAAGACAACATGAAATACATTTGTTAGGAGTTAAGATTTATTTTAAAATTAATACTTAACGTCTGTTTGACACAATGGTTCGCCGTCCGGTTTTTTTTTATGAGAACTCTATTCCACAACAGCCACATACATCACAGAGATCCCTCATCATGTTTGTTTTTTAGTATCTTTTCTAAACTGCATAAGCACCTAAATTTTTACTCGTTGCTATTGTGATTTTCTTATATTTTGAGTGTATATTACGACCGCGAGATGCTGGGTGGCCTGCGAGTGTATATAATACATACCGGTAGTAATCATGCCACCCTGCACTGATGATTCCCGTAAATAAAATTTTTTGGACCACGAGTAGTATCTTATGAGATGACATGTAATCACCTAAAAAGAGTAGAACCGCCTCAACACAAAGAAAACACTTAGAATTTTTTTTCGATAAGAAAAAATGGTTAACAGTTCGAAAATGCTGTAATTGTAGGGAAATGAGCTTTTAATGCTAAATCTATATGCAAAACTGATCCCCTATTCTAAATTAGTTTTTTTTCTTCTTTTCACTATTTTTAAATTATTTACCCCCTCTCTAAAATAAAACTAGAATCGCTTATTTTTTTATTTATCTATTTTGCAGAGGATGCGGTTGAGTCGCTACATGTTTTAATCTATAGTGATGTTTTTTTTTTTTAAATTCAATTATTTCAAATATTTATTAACAGTAAACATATAAATCAGTAAAAAAATATATATATATTGCCCTGGAAAAGTCATTTATGAGGAATTAAAAATTCCCGGAGAAAAGTTACTTATTAATGTAACAAAGATAGATTTACCATTGCAAAAATGCCATGGAAAGGTCATTTCTGATTAATTACATAATTAACTGAAAAACTAAATTCTGATTAGTAAGAAAAATTCCATAAAAAACTGACTTATTATTATTAATCAAAAAAAATAAAAATTCACTTCTAATTAAATACAAAATGCCCTCGAAAAGTAATTTCTGATTGATTACAGTAACTTCTGGTCAATTAAAAAAAATCTGGAAAAGTCACTTCTGACTTATTAAAAAAATGCCCTTAAAAAGACGCTTCTGATTCTTAATAATATGACCGTCAAAACTCGATTCTGGTTGATTTCAAAAATGCTCTGGAAAAGTTACTTCTGATTACTTACAGAAGCACATGGAAAAGCAACTTTCAATTAATTACAAAATGCCTTGGAAACACCACTTCTGATTAACTATAAAAATGGTCAAAAAATCACTTCTGATTTATTATAAAAACGCTCTGGATAAGACACTTCTAATTCATTAAAAATACCCTGAAAAAGTCACATATGCATAATTACAAACTGTCTGAAAAAAGTAACTTCTGATTAATTACAAAAAATGCTCCGGAAATGTCATTTCAGATTAATTAAAAACACCCTGGAAAAGTTTATTCTGCATAATTAAAAAAAAAAACGCCTTCGAAAAGTCACTTCTGATTAATTACAAAAAATGCCCTGGAAAAGTCACTTCTAGTGAATTGTAAGGAAAGATGATTTATTTTTCAACTGGTTTATTTATGTAACAAAGAGAGAGAGAGAGAGAGAGAGAGAGAGGAAGAAAGAGAAAGAGAGAGGGGGACAGATGCAACATTACAACAATTTAAAGGAGGGATCAAGAAACATTATTCCCAATAATTCGTTCGTGGATTTTGCCAAGAACAAAAATAATTTCTGATGGGCAGATATGGTTGATTGGAAAACTTGGAAAATGCCATTTATTAGCCACAGTTGTTCATGTATGGTGCAGGTCAAAATGATAAGATATTTATCGACAGTGTTCGGTCGGTGCAGATTACAATACTGGCAGGTGCAGATCACAATACTTATAAATTAGTTACCGTCAGCCCGTGTATGCTTAGTGCAGATCACAATGCTAAAAAGTTATCGCCAGTCAGTGTATGGTAGGCTAATATCAAAATAATAAGTTAATTATCGCCAGCCAGTGTTTGGTCAGTGCAGATGACAACACTAACAAAATCATCCTCTGTCTGGTGTGTGCAGATCACAACTACAATAAGTTAGTTATCGCTAGCCAGTGTTTGGTCGGTACAGATTACAACACTAATCAGTTAATTATCTCCCACTAGTGTTTGGTCGGTGCAAATCACAACATTAATAAGTTATTATCACCAGCCAATTCAATTTTATTCGATTTCAAAAAGATGGGCTACCACACTGCTACATAATCATAATGATGTAAGATGAGGATAAGAACAGTTCAACAAATTGATGGAATTGTGTCAGCAGAGATAGCAGGACCTGAAGATTCAGCACTTTGTGAATTAGTTAAGTTTTTAATAGTACATGGTCCAACCTCATTGTAATTGTTTGTATGTGATATATTTCTTACTGATGTGGGTTTTTAAAGTTTTTAACTACCGTGGAATTTCCACGGATTCTGCTTATATTTTATTATAGTACTTGGGATATATATATATATATATATATATATATATTTATATATATATATATATATTTATATATATATATAAATATATATTTATCTTTTCCGTGTTATATTTTTATGTTATTGCTCTGTTTACCACATTGAGCTCTCATACCCGGATTTCCTCCTTGAATTATTCCATTATAACACTATATTTATATATATTTTTTTATATATATATTTATATATATTTATATATATATTTATATATATATATATATTTATATATATATATATTTATATATATATATATTTATATATATATGTATATATATATTTATATATATATTTATATATATATATTTATATATATTTATATATATATTTATATATATATAAATAAATAAATATATATATATATATATTGTCATGCTTTTCTTTACCATCTAAACAAAACATTATTTTAGTGTCCCCGTAATTTTTGGCACATTGACGAGTTCTCCATCAGAACTCTTTACTTTCGACATAGTATTATTTTTACGCTATCGATTTTCTCTTAATGAGATTATAGCTGAAAGAGCTCTCGAGAGACTTCCGCCCATTATGTTTAAAACTTTATTTAGATTCTGTACCTCTAAACATTTATATATATATATATATATATATATATATATATATATATATATATATATATATATATATATATATTATATTGTCATGCTTTTCTTTTCTATCTAAACAAAACATTTTTTTTTCAGAATATATGCAGGAAAGGAGGCGGTATTGACATAGTAATAACCGTTTATTTCTTCATAACGAAACGGATCTGTAAAATATGGACCAAAACTTTAACATACTGGAATAGCTGTTTTGTATGAAAAATAAATATTTGGATCTAACCCTAACCCTAACTATATTGTTATTCTTTTATATATGCTCTATTGTTACATTTGAGCTTCCAAACAAAAAGTGAAATATAATTGAAAAATCTATTTTACATTTTACCAAAACTACTACAACAACAACACATACACAACTGCAACTTGGATGTTAAATAAACATAAACAGATTCCTGATGAACCGCCCCCTTAAGTAAGACATTTATTCAAATCTCCAATACTAACGATTACTACGATACTATCACATTGATTACTGTACACGCAATAACCCTTATCCCCGAGTGGCTTCCGGGCCTTGATAAGTGGTGACCTCCATGTAAAAAACAGAAAAAACAAAACACAAACATATATATTTTTTAATTGGATTTTAATTAATATTAATTTATTTTTTTTATTTCGGACTATTATTCTCATCTTTATTAGTTGTTGTTTTTCACGAAGTTTCGGCCAACTATTCCTCTGGCCTTCGTCAGGTGGTAACCGCGACGGCTAGGAACTTCGAATCTCCTAACTGCATTCTCAGCAATCACTGCCATCCGTAGTTGTTGTCGTCTCACCACGTTTTTTTGGCCAAGTAACCCTCTGGCCGGCTAGGATTGAAACCGCTATCTTCAGACAATTCTCATCTGGAACTGTAGAGATTCAACGTCTCTATCAACTGTGCCACGGGCTCCGAAGATGAAAAGAACAACTAATAAAGATGAGAATAATAGTCCGAAATAAAAATAAATTAATATATATAATGCTCATCTCAAAAATGAATTCCAATTAAGGAATAATATATATGGATTTTAGTTGGTTTTTTTTTCATTAAGTTCTAATATATTCTGATTAACTTTTTAGATATTTGTTGCTGTTTTAAATCAAACATTGTATTCATATTTGTAATCACTTACACTTTGTTTCTAAATCTTCTTTTTGCTTAATTTTTCTGCGATCTTATATAAGTCAGATTATTGAAGTTAAGCGTTTAAATCCTTCCAATATTCTTTGATAGATATTTTTCTTTCACAACATATATGTTTTCTATTTACTTAGTGTTATTCACATTTTTTCATAAACTTATTTACACTAACTGGATCACTTTATCGTTTAATATTGTCACATCTTTTAAAAAAAAGTAATGGGTTTTAAAATTATAAATCAACTGAAAATATTTATCAACACCAATCGTGGTTTATGGCATTTAGCTAGTTGATACCCTTCAGGGTTGGAAGGATGCATCAGTGTTACGTAACTGTCAGAAAGAAACTCCCTCACCTTACTAAACACACACACACACACACACACACACACACACACACACACACACACATATATATAAGATTTTTTTCATCGGCTCTCTAGTTGTAAGACTGGGAAATGTATTTATTTATTTCGTTTCAGGATAAGATTAAATTAGTCATTTTCTTTGACTGGATATCTACAAAGCCGTACCTTTCTTGCTTTATCTAGGAAGGAATTTCATCGTCGTTGTTATTTGACATCGAAATGCTTTCGGGCAAATTCTAAATTTAGAGATGATGATGATGCACTGTGCATTTTTTCAAATGTGTCCTTAAATCACCATACGGGGCTTTGTCTGTAAGTTGCCGGTCGTATGTGAAAGAATCTGTCCGCGGGCGGTCTGTAACTATTAAGTTGGAAATATAATTTTTATTGGTTTCTCACTCTAAGGTCACTCACGGCTTAGTTTGAAATAAAGTTATTATCGGTCCAGCTTAAATTGTAATAAGAAAATTGTGCGAATTTGCTTTTTCCCATTTGGTATTCAACGTTCGGAAGATTGGTTTAAAACGGTTGCTCTTTAAACGATTAGATAGAGCAAAAACGCTCTTAAAAATGATATATAAAGTAAAGGCATTTTAACGAAAACTCATTTGAAAATATATCATTTGAAATTAAAAAAAAAAAAAATTCGGCAAAACCTTTCTAATCAACCATAATACCGATTTGATTAAGTTAAGGAGTTTTGTCGACCTCATCCGATACATTTTTTTTTATAGAATATTTGTTTAATTTCATTTCTTGGTCTCTCATATTCACATTTTAATAGAATTTCGGATGCCTCTATTTACCTGTATCATAACGGAAATAAAGAGTAATGTCAGATGTTTTTATATAGGAAAAGTCGAAAAGCCTTTTACTCTAATAATACTTTTTATCGAATTACTAGAATTTGTAATTCCCTCCCGGTCTCCTGCTCCCCTGACTATATTACATACATGTTTAAATGTAATATATACAACCATCTTTGCTGCTCAACTCCCTACATCATGACCCTGAGGACATGGTGCCAAATAGTAACCCCTACGCTCAAGTGGGTATATGCCTTCTTTTGGGGTGAACAAGTTTAAAAAGAAAATAAAAAAGGAAAGTCCAGCTTACAAAAATAAAAAAAAATTGGATTGAGACAAAAACCAATTTTTTTTTTTTACACAGTGGTCACCACTTATCAAGGCCCGGAAGCCACTCAGGGATAAGGGTTATTGCAAGTACATTACTTTAGTGTAGAGATTTGATGAAGTGTTTACTTAAGGGGGCGGTTCATCAGGAATTTGTTTACGTTGGACTTGAAGACATCCAAGTTGTAGTCAGGTGGGAAGCAGGCAGATGGAACAGAGTTCCACAGGCGTGCAGTTCTAAGAAAGAAGCTTTGTTCATGGGTCTCACGTTTTGATTTAGGCACAGATAAAGAGTGGGGGGAAATTTTCACAGTGGATTCAGCTAGACGGGTGTTTTTCGTGAAAGATTGGTGAGAGGGGGGGACCAGAGATTGGAGTTCAGACGAGCACCTACCATGGAAATAACGATAAAACAAGGATAGGCTTGCAACGTCTCTTCTGTGGGAGAGAGGTTGCAGGGTAGAGAAAAGGGCATCCCCCACTAAGCCACGAAATCTATTTTGTACTCTGTCAAGGCAGAATAGGCTGTTTTTAGCAGCTCCTGCCCAGATATGGCAGCAGTATTCCATCCTTGGACGTACTTTGCTTTTATATAGATAGAGAATTGCATCAGTAGTGAGAGATCTTCTGGAGCGGTAGAAGGATCCCACCATCTTTCCAGCGACTTTGGCAACAGACTTGATGACGTGTTCCATTTCAGATCAGGAGTAAAGGTCAAATCCAGAAGCTTGTCAAAACACGGGCACTCTCCCAGACGAGAGCCATCCATTTCAATTGATGTCGGATGGGGATCAGAGCGTTGATGATGTAAGGATAGGAGGTTGGTTTTGGATGCATTAAAGGTAACCAGCAACGTCTTCCCCCACTGAACCACGCGCTCGAGATAAGAGGAGAGAGAATCAGAGAGAACTTTGTCATTTACAGCCTTTGATGTGTTGCCGTAGATGGTCGTGTCATCAGCATAGATGTCAACGAATGATTTAAGTATGTGTTTAGGGAGGTTTCAGTCTAGAAGGATTTATTGTATTAACGAAGCAGAGAAGTATAGTATCAAAACAGCTACTGCACTTTGTTGTTCCTTCGTCTGCCACGTTTAACTTTATAATAGAATATATTTTGGTCTGTCAATTTTAAGTCTCAAAACATTACTAATAGAATAAAGGTTGCCGTTGAAGTTTCAAATGAAACGGATGCATCTTTGGATTATCAAATGAAATGGGCGCATCTTTGAATTATCAAATGAAACGGACGCATCTTTGGATTATCAAATGAAACTGACGCATCTTTGGATTATCAAATGAAATGGACGCATCTTTGGATTATCAAATAAAACGGGCGCATCTTTGGATTATCAAATGAAACGGACGAATCTTTGGATTATCAAATGAAACGGACGCATCTTTGGATTATCAAATAGAATGGGCGCATCTTTGAATTATCAAATAAAACGGACGCATCTTTGGATTATCAAATGAAACAGACGCATCTTTGGATTATCAAATGAAACTGACGCATCTTTGGATTATCAAATGAAATGGACGCATCTTTGGATTATCAAATAAAACGGGCGCATCTTTGGATTATCAAATGAAACGGACGAATCTTTGGATTATCAAATGAAACGGACGCATCTTTGGATTATCAAATAGAATGGGCGCATCTTTGAATTATCAAATGAAACGGACGCATCTTTGGATTATCAAATGAAACGGACGCATCTTTGGATTATCAAATAGAATGGGCGCATCTTTGGATTATCAAATAAAACGGGCGCATCTTTGGATTATCAAATGAAACGGGCGCATCTTTGGATTATCAAATGAAACGGGCGCATCTTTGGATTATCAAATGAAACGGGCGCATCTTTGGATTATCAAATGAAACGGGCGCATCTTTGGATTATCAAATGAAACGGACGAATCTTTGAATTATCAAATGAAACGGATGCATCTTTGGATTATCAAATAGAATGGGCGCATCTTTGAATTATCAAATAAAACGGACGCATCTTTGGATTATCAAATGAAACGGACGCATCTTTGGATTATCAAATAGAATGGGCGCATCTTTGAATTATCAAATAAAACGGACGCATCTTTCGATTATCAAATGAAACGGACGAATCTTTGAATTATCAAATAAAACGGACGCAGCTTTGAATTATCAAATGACGGACGTATCTTTGGATTATCAAATGAAATGGACGCATCTTTGGATTATCAAATGAAATGGACGCATCTTTGGATTATCAAATAAAACGGACGCATCTTTGGATTATCTGGTGTTGTTGCAAACCGATGTGGATGAGGATTATCCTGAGGCTCACAAAACAAGTTAGTCACCGTGTGCAAATATGAGTAATGGTTTATTTTAAGTGCGGATCAAACGAGTAGCGCCCTTTTAGCCCGCAATAAAAAATGTGGTGAGCGAAGGGGTTAAACTGTGGATTGCATTACTTGACGAATTCAGTTTTCTATAAAGAATTCAAACTGTCAAGTAGACACAGACGTCCACAGATGAATCATCAAGTTTCAATAAATTAACAAAAAATAAAATAAAATAAAATAATAATAAAAAAGATCATTATGATGACATTGTTTGCATTTCCTGACTTCTGCTTGAGAAAAATAAAAAAAATAATTTAGATGGAAAATGTCTTTTTTATATTACTCTATACATCCTGCCAAGTCATAATATATATACTAGCAAATGTGATCGTCGTTGACTGGGTTCTAACACAGCCTACAGAAAATGGACTCTGATTTATGAAAATATGATAGATTATGAAAAAGAAGGATTATAAATTTGGGTTGAATTTAAGGGTATCAAAACCAAAGCAAAATATGATGAAAGTAAAAATTAAATAGATAAACCCCATAATTTATTATACCATACCTGTTCACACTGAAACACGTATAACAATATTCTGTGGATCAATATAAAAAAAACTTCTTAAACTTTGTGACATGTTTCCATTCTATGGAGGTCAGATGCTAACGAATACCTCTAACGAACATTCCATAATTTTATTATACCATATTTCTTCAAACTGAAACATAATTATCAAAGTATACTTACGCAGATAGATATGAAAAGTCTTTATTAAAGTTTGTGCCTATTCCCATTATATGAAGACCAGGCGCGAACGCAAATCCCACAATTTTATTATACCGTCCCTATTTAAGTTAAAACATACTTATCAAAGTATTCTTATGTACATCTATATCAAAAACACTTGTTTTTTAATTGTTAAACGTTTTATTTCCATACTTTGTGGACCAGGCGCGAACGCAGACCCCAAGATTTTAATGAACCACCGTTCTGCAGGATCAAACATATCCATTCCTGTGTCTCGATACATCTTCTATCATTATATGTAATCACGTTTTTAATATAGTCAACCATATAGGAGCCTATTCGTGAGCAGACACACACACATTTAGCTTTATATATATATATATATATATATATATATATATATATATATATATATATATAGGATGGGCACAAAATTAGGTCGACATTGAATAGGTTTATATTGCTGTTATATTAATTATTATAACTAGGTTTCAGCTATATTTTTACTATATATATATATATATATATATAGTAAAATTAGCAATAATTATAAAATAATAGTTTTTTATCTTTTATTTCATTAGCAATAATTATAAACTAATGTTTTTTATCTTTTATTTCATTAGCAATAATTATAAACTAATATTTTTTTATCTTTTATTTCATTAGCAATAATTATGAAATAATAGTTTTTTATATTTTATTTCATTAGCAATAATTATAAAATAATAGTTTTTTTAATGTTTTATTTCATTAGCAATAATTATAAGATAATTTTTGGATCTTTTAATTCCTTAGCAATTATTATAAAATAATTGTTTTTTAAACTTTTACTTCATTAGCAATAAAATAATAGATTTTTTTGGATCTTTTATTTCATTAGCAATAATTATTAAATAATAGTCATTAATGTTTTATTCAATAATTAATCATAAAAAATATTTATCTTCTACTTCATTAGTAGTATTAACTAAATTATCGTAATTTATCCTTTTTTCATGGGCAATAACTATGAACTACTATTTTTTCTTTTTTTCATGAGCAATAAGTATGCAATACTAGTTTTTTTTATTTTATGAGGAATAATTAATAATAGTTTTTTCATTTTTGATTCCAGTAGCAATATTTATAAAATAATAGTTTTTAAAATCTTTTTTTCATTAGCAATAATTATAAAATTATATTTTTTCTTTTATTTATTTAGCAATAATTATAAAGCAATTGTTTTTTTTATAATTTTTTATTCTATTAGTAATAAATATGAAATGATAGTTTTCTGAAAATCTTTTGTTCAATTAGCAATAAGTATAAGTATAGAAATAGTTTTTTTATCGTTTACTCTATTAGCAATAATTATAAAATCATGTTTTCTTCTTTTATCCCATCAGCAACAATTTGAAAATAATATTTTTTGTCGTTTATTCCATCAGACTTTTTAAATCTTTTTTTCTATTAGCAATAATTATAAAATAAACCTTTTTATTTCTTATTCCATTAGTAATACTTATAAAATAATAATGATTTTCTTTTATTCTATTAGTAATAATTATAAAATAATAGTTTTTAAGCTTTCATTTTATTAGGAATTATTATAAAATAATTGTTTTTAAAAATCTTTTTTCTATTAGTAATAATTATAAAAATAATAGATTTTTAAAAATCTTTTATGCCATTTGTAATAATTCTAATATAATAGTTGATGCTGATGACACGACCATCTACGGCAACACATCAAAGGCTGTAAATGACAAAGTTCTCTCTGATTCTCTCTCCTCTGATCTCGAGCGCGTGGTTCAGTGGGGGAAGATGTGGCTAGTTACCTTTAATGCATCCAAAACCAAACTCCTATCCTTACATCATCAACGCTCTGATCCCCAGCTGGCATCAATTGTGATGGATAGCTCTCGTCTGGGTGAGGCCCCGTGTTTTGACAAGCTTCTGGGTTTGACCTTTACTCCTGATCTGAAATGGAACACGTACATCAAGTCTGTTGCCAAGGTTGCTGGAAAGATGGTGGGATCCTTCTACCGCTCCAGAAGATATCTCACTACTGATGCAAGTCTCTATCTATATAAAAGCCAAGTACGTCCAAGGATGGAATACTGTTGCCATATCTGGGCAGGAGCTGCTAAAAACAGCCTATCATGCCTTGACAGAGTACAAAATAGACTTCGTGGCTTAGTGGGGGATGCCCTTTTCTCTACCCTGCAACCCCTCTCCCACAGAAGAGACGTTGCGAACCTATCCTTGTTTTATCGTTATTTTCATGGCAGGTGCTCGTCTGAACTCCAATCCCTGGTCCCCCCTCGCCAATCTTTCACGAAAAACACCCGTCTAGCTGAATCCACTGTGAAAAATTTCCCCCACTCTATATCTGTGCCTAAATCAAAACGCGGATTCCATGAACAAAGCTTCTTTCTTAGAACTGCACGCCTGTGGAACTCTGTTCCGTCTGCCTGCTTCCCTCCGGACTACAACTTGGATGTCTTCAAGTCTAATGTTAACAAATTCCTGATGAACGGCCCCCTTAAGTAAACACTCCATCAAATCTCCACACTAACGTAATGTACTTGCAATAACCCTTATCCCTGAGTGGCTTCCGACCTTGATAAGTGGTGATCACTGTGTAAAAAAAAAGAAAGTTATGTGTCTTTTATTCTATTAGCAATAATAATAGTAATTCTTTTTTTTTAATTTCATTTGCTATAAATATAAAATAATAGTTTTCTTATCTTTAAATCCATTAATAATGATAATGAAAATAGTGATTATATTTTATATTATTAGTAATAATTATGATATAATGGCTATTCATCTTATTTTCCATTACTACTACTAGTAGTTGTAATAATAATAATAATAATAATAATAATTATTATTATTATTATTATTATTATTATTATTATTATTATTTATCTATTTTCCCTTAGTAATAATAATAACAGCTAACTATTTTTACTTCGCTACTAATAACTATAAAACAATAGTTATATATCTATTATAGTTATTTCCTTTACTCAGCTTTCCTTTAATAAAATCACTTAACTTATGTTAATTAAAATCGTGATCGTTTCGAAAATAAATTAAAAAAAACTCCGACATCCGTACCGCCCGTTAACTTAACTGAAATTCCATAACTCTTAAATAACAGTTTTTAAAATCGTTTATTCCTTTAGTAAAAATAATAACTGAAATTCCATAACTTGATAATAAATATATTACAGCTTCTCGTTTATTTGACAATTTTTGCTTTTATAATTATTTATCTATAAATATTATCCCTTTCATTCATATAAAAAGACTTTTATTGGACGCATGTATTGACATCGTGAACTGACCCCTACCACCACCATCACCACCACCACTACAATAGCTGACCATAGAAACTCTAACCAAATTATGACTGTTCACACACGTAAATTACGGCTGCTTTCTCTCTTGACACGTGCCTAATATACTTTTCTTCGTTGTTTCCGTCTCTCTTTCTTACTCTGCTATATTTTCCCTTTCCTTTTTTACGTTTTATATGACTTTATTTTATCTTATATTTTATATTTCATACTATATGCTATAATTTTTTTCCATTTTAACAAACAATTTCTTTTCTTCATTTTAATTCATTTTAATTTCCTTTCTTCTATTTTTTTTTTAATTTCAATTCTAATTAAAAATATAATCGATATTTCTCCCCCATCTATATTTTTTGTTTTTCTTTCGCCTCCCCTCTCCTCTCTCTATCCAGCACTTGATCTCTTGGCTTTTTGATAACCATATGTAATTTAAAACAATCTTATCCTTTCTAATTTATTTTGGCTTAGATCGTTTGATGAGATCGGCAGAATAAGTTTATTTTCCTGTCTATCGAAACAACTTGTAATGATTTAAGTAAAAATTCACGAGATTGAAATAATAAAAAACATATTTAGCTCTATTATCGTATTTAGCGTTTTTTTCCTGTTTTGTTTTTACCAAATATACTTCCTCATATATATATATATATATATATATATATATATATATATATATATATATATATATATATATATCAAATTATGGACATTCAATGAATTTAAAAAAAATTATAACGGGAAATGTTTGAGTTTCAGATCAAAAGACTTTGATCATTCTATGTAAGACAAAGAATACATTAGAACTATTTTAACTCCTTATCCTATAGGATTTCGATGTCTACCATCTCTTCAGAGGATAAAATATTAGCAAATAGTTATAATGGTTTACACCTTATTTGCTAAAGTCAGTGAGACATGGACAGTCACAATTAATAATTGATTGAGTAATTAAAAGTAAGGGACGTTAAAGAAAAGGATATAAAAGTTAACATCCAAATTGCATGCTAAAATCCGAAGTGGATGTCTTTGAAAGCAATGTCTTTAAAATTTGATTTATTTGGTCTATCGTGTGTATCGAACAATCGTTATTTAGTATAATATTTATAGAATATTACTGCCAGTAATATCTTGTAAATCTTATAATCACGGGTTTCCATACTAGCTGATTGTTGGATAATTTTATTCCGAAGTATGTATGTATATATATATATATATATATATATATATATATATATATATATATATATATATATATATATATGAGTAGGTAGTAATTTGCTTGAAGCATTGTTGGTAAAAAATATATAGAATTTTTTTTTTAAAGCCAAAGACAATGCAGGGAAAGACCGGAATTATGAAAGTAAAGAAACAAAACAAACAAATGTAGACGGGTATGCTTGAGTAGAGGAGTGTCTAGCCTTTATTCGTCTATTTTTCCTCACCTCAATGTATAATTATTTATAACCGAGTTGCTGGTATGACCAGTGTATGTGAAGTCCGTGGGTGGTATGGAACTTTGATTAATTTCGAGAGAAAGGGACCTCTATTTTTCAAAAGACAAAAGTGGATTATAAATAATTATACATTGAGGTGTGGAAAAATAGACGAATAAAGGCTAGACACTCCTCTACTCAAGCATACACGTCTACATTTGTTTGTTTTTCTTCCTTTACTTTCACAATTCCGGTCTTTTCCCGCTGCTCGGTTGTAAATTACGCTTAAATATGATTTATTTATTCAGATTTTGTATTACTAATTTAAAGCCCAATCACTATTGATTATTATATTGTACCTAATAAATAGTAGTACGCCGTCAACCTTGCCTGATCGTAAAATACGCTTAAATATGCTATTTTAATTCATGTAGATTTCGCATTGATTTTTATAGAGCAAATATTTTATTCTTTACTTTCAATTATGGGGTCGGGAAAAATATTTTTAAAAACAATAATTAACGTCATTTTACATTGCTTTTTGTTGGTGAGGACGTTAATTATTTAAACGAAACAAAACAAAATTATCCCAGTCTGCGTTAATTATAGACTAATTAATGTTATTTAATTGGTGGAGTTCTTTTCTGGCGTTGTGTGATCTTGCCAGGAATTCAACATCGATACACAAGTCTTATATGGACGTCTCTTTGTCTCTCTCTCTCTCTCTCTCTCTCTCTCTCTCTCTCCGTCTGTGAGTTTATCGCCTAAAACTTATGGACAAGTATTAAATGAATACGAAACATTTACGAACAGCTGGGTAGTGAACACCATAAATGACGTTCATTTAAACTCTGCTTTCAGGGCATTTCTATGCCTACACGCGTCTTGTGACGCACGTTTAATGCATTTCTCTTGATATTAATATATATCTAGTGCTACCAAATGAGATAGTAATATCCTGACTACAAATGCACTGAACATTTATGTTATTGTTTTTCCCTAATCATGTTTTGCAAAGTCAAAAACAAGAAACAACAATTTCTTCTCTACAAAACAAGCAAACTAAGCACAATGAATATTTTAATATCTACGAGGGCGAAACCGGTCAGCTGACTCCCGCATTTTTTTCTTTTTATTCTCTTCATCCCGATAACTATACTTTAAATGTTGACTTTATTTTAACGTTTTAATCATGAATTTTCGTCTTTCTGTCATGATTGCATTATATAAATTGTGTACCCCTCAGAGAATCATGAAATATATATATATATATATATATATATATATATATATATATACACACACGATTATATAAATGTAACTTGGTGTGTATGTGTGTGTGTGCGTGTGTGTGTGTGAGTCTGTGAGTCTGTTCCTTATAGACTCTTATAGACTCCGAAATGTCTGAACAGATTTTCTTTAAAATTTACAGAACTTTAGTGTATGAGTCTGGGATTGATTACAGTTAAGTTTCGTCTCAGAATACCCCCGATATTTACCGATAATCGATAATCGACACCGTTATTTACATTTGTCTATCTTTGTGTATCTGCGTCTTCTGTGTAAAACGAGAAAGGTAACGTGTTTATATTATATGCACAACTGTTAAAACGTAAATGTCAAACGCACTCTCAGTCTATCTATCAAGATATTCATAAATCTCTTCTAATTGAATTGGTTCTCTTGTAGTAACATATTCACCGTCTATTATATATATACAGAAATGTCTGTCTCTTTATATATACCTGTTTATGTCTTAATAATGCCACCAGTATAAAACATATACGCCGTATTTGGTACTTCTAATAATAACCCACCACGTAACATTTGTTTGGCCCGCGCATGTGGCTCATATATTAGTCTCCGCAGTCAAGGGTTTTCCTTAATATTTCAGCTGTTCCCATGTTATTCGTTGTATCTTTTCATGCATTCCTCTGATTCCAGTTTCTTACATTCTTTTTTAAAGTTCAAAATCTCAGAGACTATTGATCAGAATTTAGCAAATGGAGGCTCGTTGGAAAAGTAATGACCTTAATTGTGTAGTGGGCTATATGAAATTTACCCTTAAGGTTACATATTAAGGAGGGCGTCTATCATCCAGAGCCAATTGTTACAGCCACAAAATGTTTCAATCATAGTCATTTGCTTTCCTAGTTTTGCATATGACTTACAAAATATCTGATATTTCCCCAAAACTTGTGGCCTTGATGGAATGGAGACTAAAATGTGCTGCTTTGGTTTGAAATGATAATAACAGCAAGGGGAGACTTGATTCTAAGTATTTTACACATGTTATATCTCTCCTATTCGGTTTTCATGTATAAAATAAATTTCACAGTGAATACGGATTATTTGAGACTGGAGACATTCATAATCGTACCCTAATTCCAAAAGAGGGGAGATGTAGCATATGAGAAATATTTGGAATTAAGTCTCCCTTTCCTGTTATTTCAAAACATTTGAAACCATAGCGGCAAGGTTTGGAACTCCCACAATCAAAGATTAAAGTGTTAGGTATACTAGCAGGGCGATCCGACGTTGCTCGGGATTGAAATATGATCAACGAATATTACACACTCCTATATTTTTCTTGTCATCGAAATCTGTGAAATCGCCCGTGAGGAAGCTTCACATGCCTCCATGCAGTAATTAGTCCAAAATATATGTTATTCTTCATTACATTTTAGAAAACCCACTGCTTCGTTTATAAAATTATTTTATATAAACTTCTTTCCAGTTAACAGAAAAGAAAACATTTAGAAATTTACGTGCAGGGTTCGAGCCTACAAAAAACGTCATGCAAAATAAAAAAAAAAATTAAAAAACGCATAAATTTTCAAGCCATATAAAATTCTTTGCAGTAACCGAAAAAAATGAAGAAATTTACGTGCGGAGTTTGAACCTACAGACCACGTCATAAAAAAAAATAAATAAAGAAAATAAAATAAAGCTATCAACTTACTCCCAGTAGAATTTTCACGGCCCGTTGTTTTATAATTATTGCTCAGCGACAACATGGAAAAAATGGCTTTACCGATGATAGACAAATGTAAATAACGGTGTCGATTATCGATTATCGGTAAATATGTTATTTTCCAGGGAGATATCTTTGATGACCTGTGTAAAAGCCCTTGGGGGCCAATAATAATAATAATAATAATAATAATAATAATAATAATAATAATAATAATAGTAATGTTGTGGAGACGCCCACTAATTTACATAGGTGGGCGAGTGAGATATATAAAGGTATCAATCACCAATATAGGGGAAGTTCTGCAACAACCGCTAAATAGTCAAGACGCCTATGTTGCCTCCAGTAAGACATGCAACACGCCACCTGCCGAAATATCTCCAACTGAAGTATATCTGAAGACATGTAAATATGTATATAACTTTTCTGCCTAATATATTATTGTTATAACTTTACTTTCCGTGTTCTTGTTAATTATTTGTGTAGAAACAACAGTGGCGACGGGAATTCGAAAAAAGATTTACCCGGGAAAAAATCCACTATTAGACACAACAGTGGCGACGGGAATTCGAAAAAAAGACTTGCCCAGGATGAAATAAACTATTAAACACAACAGTGGTCTATGAAAAATACTTACTCGAGAAAGATTGAAAAAAAAATCTACTGTTGAACACAACAGTATCATCGAGGATTTTGAAACATATTTACTCAGGAATTCACTGTTAGACACAGCAACATTATTCGAAAAATAATTTACGCGGAAAGTTATCACTGAAGAAAAAAAAAACAAAAAAAAAAAACAAAAGAAAAACAAACGAAAGTAACTACAAAATTGTCGAACGAAATATTTGAACACTGGATACTTAAAGCAAAATGCCAATAACCATTTCAAAGTGACTACGAAAGTCAAAGAAAAAAAGGTGTTTTCGCTAGTACACCGTGAACTAATTTATGCAAATTGTATTGAAGGAGAAAAGTGATATTTTTTTCAGCTGTAGCAAGAAAGGATTTTTTAAAAAAAGAATTCTTGTACGTAATCAAGACTTAACGGATTAAGAGAAAAAATTAAAAGACATTTTTTATCCCTTAATAGAAAAAGGGAAAAAGAAAGGTTCAACGCAAAAAATATATCGATAGAGTTCGGTTGACACACAAAAAAGCGAGCCTAAAAACGGTTGTTCGTAGTTAATTTAAAAAGTGAATTAGTAAAATTGACTGATTTTTCTAATCTTTGGAAAAAAAACAAGATGGAGGAATTTGCTAAAATAATAACACAGTTCATGCAGAATCAGCTGATCCTACAAAAAGAACAGCAAGCGCTATACGCAAAAAAGAGATAAAAGACAAAATGAACGACTCATAAAATACGTAGAAATGCAGGAAGAAAGGTTCGTGCAGATGCAACTTGAACAGAAAAAACTGTTAGAAAGATTAACAGCTAATTCTATACAAGAAAGTAATACAACCTTCTCCAACACAACAATTGTTAACAGCATAGATGTGTTCACATACCTACCGGAAGAGGATACAACTTTTGATGCATACTTCAAGAGGTATGAAGATATTTTCGAAACAGACTGAGAAAATTGTCCAAATGGAAAGAAACTAAGTTTATTACTTCGAAAGTTTGGTACCAGTGAACATTGCAAATTTGTTGATTTCATATTGCCAAGGAGAACGAATCAGTTAGATTTCGCTGAGACCGTAAAGCTTCTTAAAGAGTTATTCGGACCGAACATGTCTCTTTTCCACAAGAGATGGTCATGTATGAATCTTAAGAAAACTGATGAGCAGGACTACCTTAGATACGCGTCAGTAGTAAACAAAAACTGCGACAACTTTAAATTATCGGAACTCACGGTGGACGATTTCAAATGCTTAATATTTGCACAGGGTCTAGTATCCACAAAAATTCAGAGATCCGAAGACGCGTTCTCTCAAAATTAGAGACAAAACAAGGCCTGACATTGCAGAAATTAGCAGAAGATTGCCAAAGGGGAGTATCACTAAAAAGAGATTCCAGGGATATAGAGGAGTGGTGTACATTAGGAAGACTAAAAATATTTAAGAAACTCAGGACAAAAAAAATCTTGAGACTAGTCAAATTTTAAAAAAATACTCAAATTATAAACACTCAAATTATAATAATTACAGAAAACAAAATTACGATAATAGTCAATATAATAATTACAGAAAACAAAATTACGATAATAGTCAATATAATAACTACAGAAAACGAAATTACGATAATAATCAAATGAATTATTAAAAGACAGTATCAGGTAATAATTGCAGAAGATGTGATGAAAAACATTTGGAAAAGGATTGCCCTTACAAATATATAAGGAGCTACAATTGCGATAAAGTTGGACGCAAGAGTATTTGGTGCAGAACAAAAATAGAGTACACCAAATGAGGACAAACGACAACGGGAAAATAATTTACGAAAATATGTATCAGTAATATTTTCGACAAACAAGTGAAATTTCAGCTTGACTCTGGATCAGATGTTTCGTTAATAAACGTTAACACTTAGAAAAAGCTGGTTGAACCCACTTTTCAAAAGTCAAGTAAAGGTGCACGAACAGTGACAGGACACGAAATAAAATTCGAAGGAGAGGCCATCCTGCCCATTAATTTAAATGGCACGAAGAAGAAATTGAACATCTTTAAATTAAAGAAAGCGAGAACTTATTGGGAATTGACTGGATTGAAAAATTCAATCTTTGGGATAAACCAATGAACGCTTTTTGTAGAAAAATAACCAGTTGCACCCCAAAATTAGATGATATTAAAAACGATCTAAAAAAGAAATTCCCAGAAATATTTACTACTGGACTGGGAAGATGCAATAAATTTAAGGCTTCGTTCGAGCTAAAAAAAGGATGCAACACCGGTGTTTATGAAAAAATGGAACGTACCTTTCGCCGGTTTAGACAAAATAAATAACGAGCTAGATAGACTCGAAAAAACAGGCATCTTATCGAAAATCGAAACTAGCGTCTGGAAGCCCCTACGGTGTACGTAAACAAAACGTCGGAACAAATTCGAGTCCGTGCAGACTTTTCTACGGGCCTAAACGATGAATTACATCTCCATCACTACCCTTTACCAAGCCCTGAAAACATATTTACCAGATTAAATGGTGGCAAAATTAAAAAAAAATAGATTTGTCCGACGCCTATTTACAAATTCCGATGGAAGAAGAATGCTCAAAGATATTATGCATTAACACGCACAAAGGGTTGTTCAAATACAACCTCTACCCTTCGGGATAAAAGTCGCGCCGGCGATTTTCCAACAAGCAATGGATACAATGCTTAACGGAATAGATTGTGCTTGTGCATACCTGGATGGCATAATCATCAGGAGCGCGTCCATAATGAACACCAAGAGAATCTAAAAGAAGTATTCACAAGAATAAATGAATATGGATTCAAGGTGAAAGAAAACAAATGCGAATTTTGTTTAGATGAAATCAAATATTTAGGGCAAATAATAAATAAAGACGGACGACGCCCAGACCCGGAAAGATCGACAGCAATTAATAACATGCCGGCACCACATAACGTGACGACTCTACAGAATTTCTTAGGTCTCGCAAACTACTACCAAGTATTTATCAATAGAATGCACGACCTAAGAACTCCGCTTAACGAGTTATTAAAAAAGAAACACCATGGATATGGACAAAAGAATGTCAAGACGCATTTGAGAAAATTAAAAAGACGCTGACGTCCGATCTATTTTTAACCTATTACGACCCAAAATTAGAAATAAGTGTTGCGAGCGACGCGAGCTCCTACAGTATAGGAGCATGTATACAGCATATCCTGCCAGATGGATCGAAGAAACCTGTAGCTCACACCTCAAGGACACTACTTCCGGCAGAAAAGGCTTACTCTCAAATAGAAAAAGAGGAGTTAAGCATTATTTTCCTGGTGACGAAATTCCACCGTTACCTTTACGGGAGACACTTTATACTGGAAACAGATCACAAGCCCCTAGTGACAATCTTAGGCTAAAAACAGGCTTAGCAGTATATACGGCAAATCGCCTACTCCGTTGGGGTATGATCTTGCTAAATTATGACGAAGGACAATACTACCTAATCGTAGTAGATAGTTTTTCCAGATGGTCTGAAGTAAAGCGTTTCAAGAACCCGGCGACAAATAAGTTTTCTGCGTGAAATATTTGCACGTTTTAGTGTGCCAGACATTATAGTCACAGATAACGGAACACTATTCACATTTCAGGTAAAAAATATAACTACATCACTGTTCTACTCAGATCAAATGGATTAGCAGAAAGGGTCGTAGACACGATAAAGCGTGCATTAGAAAATCAATAGGGACCCCGACGGATAAAGCATTACAACAATTCCTGCAAATGTACAGGGTAACTAAGAACCAAAATACACTGTCGAAATTATCGCCAGCAGAATTAATGTTTGCTAGAAAAATGAAATCACTATTTGATAAATTAATAGCGAAGCAAGCAATCGCCCATCAAACTTCGCACACATCACGTAAATGGTTTAAACTTGGTGATCGTGTATATTTTAAATGTATGAAGAATAATATTTCATATTGGGAGTTTGGTACGGTAGACGTTGCGAGCCTATCCTTGTTTTATCGTTATTTCCATGGCAGGTGCTCGTCTGAACTCCAATCTCTGGTCCCCCCTCGCCAATCTTTCACGAAAAACACCCGTCTAGCTGAATCCACTGTGAAAAATTTCCCCCACTCTATATCTGTGCCTAAATCAAAACGCAGATTCCATGAACAAATCTTCTTTCTTAGAACTGCACGCCTGTGGAACTCTGTTCCGTCTGCCTGCTTCCCACCGGACTACAACTTGGATGCCTTCAAGTCCAATGTTAACAAATTCCTTATAAACCGCCCACTTAAGTAAACACTTCATCAAATCTCCACACTAACGTAATGTACTTGCAATAACCCTTATCCCTGAGTGGCTTCCGGGTCTTGATAAGTGGTGATCACTGTGTAAAAAAAAAGATAAATGTATTGGCGACTTGGTCTACATGATAAAAGGTCCAAAAGGGATACACAAAAGACATCAAAATCAATTGAGAAAACGTCATATAAAAGTCAACGATCAGAACAAACCTGATGAAAAGGAAGATCCAATTGATATACTATACGAAGCGTTTGATATCGAACCACCACAATCCATGCCCGAACCGAGAAGATCCGGAAGGAAAAGAAAGTTTACATGAACCCCGAGAGGAAAAGGTATTGAAATCTACACGACTTGGAAGGGGGGATGCTGTGGAGACGCCCACTAATTAACATAAGTGGGTGAGCAAGATATATAAAGATATCAATCACCAATACCAGGGGAGTTCTGCAACGACCGCCAAATAGGCAAGACGCCTATGTTGCCTCCAGTAAGACATGCAACACATTACCTGCCGGAATATCTCCAACTGAAGTATATTTGAAGACATGTAAATATGTACATAAATTTTCTTCTTAATATATTGTGGTATTTTTTTTTTACACGGTGGTCACCACTTATCAAGGCCCGGAAGCCACTCAGGGATAAGGGTTATTGCCTTTTTTCCGAAAATTAGCTGTATAACATCTTCTACTGGATGATGTTTTTTTTTAATTCATACCGATGTTGACATGACACCCAAGTACGTAATAATGTTTTTCCCTGAAATGCCCCTGCTCGAAAAATACACAATTGAGTTGGACAACAAAGTTGGACCAAAGATTCTCTTTTACTTTATTTCCACTCCAGGAGGTCAGGAACAACATGAGGTGAGGTTTTGAAAAGCCAGCACACCAAGAGAAGCGCACTCTGGCCTACAAAAATGCCTGAGCAGCCCTACTGGTATTTCACCAGTAGGGGGCGTTTCAGCTGATTAGTAATAAACCAATCCCTTCAGAAAAAAAGGTAGAGCCTGGAAAGGTGGACTGAACTTAAATAACAAGGTGCTAATACAGTATGGGAACAGGTGAAAATTTGCATTCTGATTAAACATTATTTGATACACTTTATACACAAAAACAAGCATAAACAAAAGATAATTAGGAAAAATTATCAGTAGAACTCGGATTAAATACGAAAATCAGTCCTCATATGTTCCGTCATTCATTATTGATTAAATGACAGACTGACTTATCTCCCCTTGCTTTATGGAAATTTAAGCTCTTCGCAGTGGCAAAATAGGATTAAACTGATTTTCATTTTCAACTAAAATTCCACTTGACAACCCTCCATAACTTCCGGTGTAGATACCAATTTCATATGATACTTAAATATACCAAAAAGTTTTCCTTACAAATTTATTTAGAAATGCGATTTTCACGTGTATCCCATATTGTATGAATGCCAACATAAGTTTTTAGAATCTGAAATATCGGTGCTAGTTTATTAGTAACCTGAAAAAGAAAATAAATAAAATAATAAATTTTTTAGAAATAGTGGCTGGAACATGTCGTATATTTCAACTTTTTTTTTGTTTCTTATAAACATAAAACTAGTATTAAAAAAAAAAATACTATAAATGAATGATTGAATATTTTAATAGAAAAACTTTTAATGATGGAAATATTTGGTTCTTGTTCAGAATTTCCCCTATATTAAAAAAAAGAAAGAAAAATCCGCATGATACATGTACCCGTGACGAAATGAAAATGTCATATTCCAAAAATCTTGTAAATTGATAGAATAGTTTTACCTTTATAAAGAAAATCATTTTTAAGCGATTAATGGGAATTCGTAGGCATTACCACTTAAATTTAGTATAAACGAAGTATCATTGAGTTATCTCCCATTGTTTCTCGATATATTTTTCAAAATAGCGGGCAAGACTTTCACTTTTCAGGTGCTCATAAAATTTTAGTTTCTTGTTTAAAAACAAAAACACCCGATAAATTTATGTGATTTTTAGAAATACGTATGTACAACATACAGATTTTTCATTTTTGCTGTTTTTTAATATGCAAGAATTCTGGAGAGGAAACAAAATTTTAATGGAGAGCATTCCGACACCAGATTAATCACAAAAATGTTTGTTATAGCAATAATGGTGCTCGTATACCTTTACTTTCCGTGTTCTTGTTAATTATTTGTGCAGACACAACAAGTAACAACAATAACAACAACATTAATAATAATAATAATAATAATAATAATAATAACGAAAACATGATTAATAATAATAAAATAATAATAATAATAAAATAATAATAATAACAATATTAATAATAAAATAATAATAGTAATAATAATATTAATAATAACAATATTAATAATAACAATAATATTAATAATAATAACGAAAACATGATTAATAATAATAATAAAATAATAATAATAATAATAATAATAATAATAATAATAAAATAATAATAATAATAATAATAATATTAATAATAATAATAATATTAATAATAATAATAACAACAATAATAATAATAATAATAATAATAATAATAATAATAATAATAATAATAATAATTCTAATTTCGTTTATAAACGTCTCTCTGGAAAGGGATTGGATTCATTTCCAGAGGATTTCCCTTAATCCCGGCTTCAAACCAGGAGCTTCAAAGATCAAGGGTTTTCCTAAGAATGTTGGTGGTACCTATAATTGCAGAGGTTTTAAGGCCGCCTAAAACATCGGGGATTTGTAGATTTTTCAATTGTCCTTCCAGACGACTTGATACTACTCCTAATGTACCAACTACGACCGGGATTATTTGTGTTTTAACCCCGTGTATACGCCTTATGCATAATTGCTCCACTTCCCTTTCTCCTTCTCTCTCACATTCCTGTCCCAGTGTACTGAGAAGTCTACAATCTGCCAGGTTTTTGAGACCTTGTCAATGACGACCAAATCCGGAGGATTATGTTCCAATTGCTTGGTCGTTATGACACTTTTGTCCCACCATACCCTTACCTGGCCATCCTCACTTGTTCTCACTTCATCAGGAACCTCCCCAAACCATTTTCCAGCAGACTTCACCCCAACCCGAATAATAATAATAATAATAATAATAATAATAATAATGACGTTAATAATAATAATAATATAATAATAACAATAATAATAATAATAATAACAATGATAATAATAATAAAAATAACAACAATAATAATATAAATAAGTATAATAATAATAATAATATTAATAATTATAATATTGATATTAATAATAATAATATTAATAACAATAATAATAATATTTATAAAAATAATAATAATAATAATAATAATAATAAAAATAAAAATATTAGTAATAATAATAAAAATGATAATAATAAAAATAATAATATTAATAATAAAACTAATATTAATAATAATAATAAAAATGATGATCATAATAATAACAATAATAATAGTAATAATGATATAATAATAATAAAAAATAATAATAAAAATAACAATAATAATAATAAAAAATAATAATATTAATAATAATTATATTAATAATAATAATATTAATAATAATAATAATTGTAATAATAATATTAATAATAATGATATTCATAAAATAATAATAATAATAAAATAATAATAAAATAATAATAATAATAATAATAATAATAATAAAATAATAATAATAATAATAATAATAATAATAATAATAATAATAATAATAAGCAGAGGAACCGTCAAATTAAAAATTGGCGTAACGAAGGAATACACACATCTTGTTTCCACAAATTCACTACATAAAAATCTAATTCACAAAGCAAACGTGCCAAGATGAATGTGAAAATTAGTGAAAAAAAAAAAAATACACACACAAACACACAGTAAAAGAGATTTCCCAGCAACTATAGGCATATACTTAGTGGAAAATACTACCCGGACAATTGATAGAACAAATATACCACTCCCTTCATAATAGCTTTCAACTCCTCGTAAAACAAAAAAGCTAAAAAAAAAGACACGATCTACCATACATGCATCAAAATATGGTGAAATAGGTAAATATAGACAAAAGGACATGACATGAATTGACTACAAGAAAGCATAAAAAACCATCCCTAAAGTCTCGATAATAAATCACTGAAAATATACAAAATACCAAGCAAGATTTCAATAAAAATGCAATGAGAAAATGAAGACTAACTGAGAGCTGATGAGCAATCCATAACTGAGATTAAAATACAAAGAAATATCTTCCAATGTGATTCCCTACCACAACTACTGTTCATCATAGCCATGATGCCCGTTATCGATATACAAAACCAAGATCAAGATGAATACGAGATAAAAGAATGAACCACCTAATGTACATGGATAACCTGAAACTGTTTGCAAAGACCAGGAATGGACTAGAAACGCTAATAAACGGAATCAGGATCTTCAGTCAAGATATCCGAATGGAATTTAGTATGGAAAAGTGTGCACTGCTAGTTATACGCAAGGAAAGGCGTGGAACTACGGAACCAATTGGAGACAGGGACACTAGGTGAAAAAACAAAACTGGGAGTTCTGGAAATCATTTAACCTTCCATTGACAGTACAATAAATATTAATGCTCTGTATAATGTCTTTGTTTATATACATACATTGTAAGCACCGTTTCAACCTAAGAACTCTATGCTTAGCAAATTGTTACTGATTTAGGCTAAGTGAAAATAGTTATTTACTCAACGAAAGCGTAAATTTGCTTCATTTCCTAAAAGCCTAACCCCATCTTTATGTTTTATAATGCCATACTTCTTTACGAATAAACACAACAAACAAACACATGCACTTCTAAACACGGACATGATAATATATACATTACATTTCTATATCAGTTCTTGTGCGAATGCTTTTAGAAGATGCATTAAATCACGCCCATTAAACCAATTCACGATTTAATAAGAATGGCAATTCTTAAGACCATGCACCGTTATTATTACGACGTGCATTTTGCATCAGACCAATGAAAATGATATATCAAATTTAAGCTTGGTGTACCTGACGTAAGCGAAACATTCTTGGATCAATTCCAAACAAAAATTTGGGCATCAATTCTGACGTATCAAACCAATCAAGCACACACGTTTTCTATGAAGCATGGAAATATTTCTACGAACAATGAAAATATTAAGATTTTATAAGCTTTACTTTTATTGTTTACATTTTTATTATTTAATTGTTTTGGTTTATATATGTGTATATATATATATATATATATATATATATATATATATATATATATGGTAAGCAGCTGATGATCCCCGTTTTCGATTTACAAAATTTCAGTTAAGATTTTCTCTTTTCATCCTTATGTAGTTAAATTCTGTTTTAAAATTGAAGACTTTTGCGAAATCGGTTTATGCAAATGCTAAGTCTATTTCTATTTAACAATTTTAGTAAATGTTTTTTTTCATATATAAATTAATTCTCCTTTGTCATTATAAAAATTATAGCAGTCGGATTATGTAGGTGCTAAGTCTGTGATAGGTTAAAGTTAATATATTTTTCCTTCCGGGAATTTAAACTGCATTCTGTATTTTTATTTTTGCATTTTTTTTATTCAAAGTTTCTTTAGACTATATATATATATATATATATATATATATATATATATATATATATATATATATATATATATATATATATATATATATGTATACGAGCAAACAGCTAATAAAACATCTTAAAACCACTTTGAAAAAGAGTTAAAAACATATTTAATCTGAAAGGAAACACTTGATAAGTGGATGGTCTTTAATCTGCATGACATTTTTTTAAGTGATGACCTGTACATTTAAGTTTACCTATATTATTTTGCCCTATATATTTTTTTCGCGCCTTTTAACATGTCCTGTCTGGGTGATTTTGACATTTGTTTTTCTATTTTATATTTAATTCTATCACTATTTAATTTTTTCCTCTTCTTCTTCCCGGATCTTTCTTATATTCATGTCTCGGCAGTAGAGTGAAAAGCATATCTTATTTTTCTTTTATTAATATTATTGAAATTTTTTTCCCTTTTTCCCTTGTACACATTTTTGTGAATTATTTCATGGATTTCTGCCTTTGGATTATTTTGGACCATCTTTCAATTACGGGATTTCCTTGGATTTTACTTGTGCAAATGGAAATTCAATTAAATTTCTTGAAGATATATAATTGGATTTTACCGTCACTGGATTATTTATCTTCCACCAGACTATCCATTCACGTGTAATCACCCTTTTCTTCATCATATTCCCTCTGCTTCACTTTTTTGTTATCAAGTAAGATCATTGACTTACTTGTTGTTTCAGCAAATACTTTTGCATGCAAAATCCGATCCCGCATTTTGCTAATTCCTACCCTCTGATGAGAAGGAAAGTATTTCTTCGAAACTCCGCGGATTAAGGACTACCCACTTATCAAGTGTTTCCTTTTTAGATTAAATATTTTAACTCTTTTTCAAAGTGTTTTTTTAACATGTTTTATTTACTGTTTGCTCGTATTATAAGCTCTATCTCCTATTTGGTTTTATCGAGCTTTTACATCTGGCTGAGATAACTTTATAAATATTAATTCTTTAATATTTATATCATACTTTAATTTTACCATCTTCGATCATTTTGGTAAATTCAATTATAATTTTCATTATATATATATATATATATATATATATATATATATATATATATATATATATGTGTGTATTAGTGTAAGGACGAAGAATCAGAATCGGAATCAAGAATCGAAAAAATCGGAGCGTTTTGGGGTATCAGAAACGGTATCGGAATCGGAATCGGAATCGGAATCGGAAAAACTAGCGCCTATTTTCCGATGCACAAAACCGATTTTTTAAATTACAATAAAACTCCTTTAATTTGAACTTCCTCTAAAGTTTGACTTCCTCTCATTTGGACTTCCTCTCATTTGGACTTCTTCTAAACCTGGACTTTCTTTAAACTTGAATTGTCTCGTCATTGAAATTGTATTAGCATATTTGATGCGGAGTTGCAGTAAAACTGTTTACATGGTTTAGTCAGATATTGCGCAGAAATGTTAATATTGATACTATGTAATTAATGTAGATAAGCTATTGATAATTAATGTACACTAACTGTTAAGTTTTTTTTTTCAGATTGCTATATTTAAAATAATGTAAAACAACCCATCTTAACCGGGTTGTATCTTGCGAGGAAAGGTGGGTTCTTTATGACAACCGGGGACGCTCAGTTCAGTAGTTGGACGCCGACAAACCTCAACGACACTTCCTGAAGCCAGAGTTACATCATCTATTACCGTTTTTTATTGCAGGCGAAACTATTTCGGCGGGGTAGTACTCTCAACAAATGGATGTAATGTATCAGAAACTTCGACAACAACACCCAGCAGTAGTAACCAGAAAAGTCTCAAATCCCCTCCACGACAATTCCCGAGCGCACGTTGTTAAACTGACCCTGCTGAAGTTGAACGAATTGGGTTTCGAAACTTTGCTTATTCTGTCATACTCCTCAGACCGCTCACCCACAAACTAACAGTTTTTCAAGCATCTCCACAAATGTGAGAAATGCTTCCAAAACCTAAGCAATATCAAAAACGACTTTAGCGACTTGATCGCCATTAAACGTTACTGGCACAAATACACTTGTTTTTCGTTTGCAAAATGTGTTGATTCTGATGATGCTTGTTTCTATCACTATAGTTTTTTGAGCCGAGATACATTTATCTGAATTTAAAAGTTAAAACCCGCAAAAATCATTCTTGTCAATCTGATATTTTTGTTTGCAAATTTTATGTGGTCTTTACTTACTAACTTTGTAAATTAGTTAGGAGGATGCAAAAAGCTGCTTAAAAACTCGTGCGTGGTTGAGTAATACGAAAATACTAAATGCATTTTTAAAGCTAATCTTTAATAAACAAATGCTAGTTTTTAGGTGCTTACAAAATCGATGCGTTCAGTTATATTTCATATCTAAAAGTAATAGACCAATGAATGATGCTAGTTTTAACTTGGCCGTGGCAAACCAACTACAAAACTAGAGAAGAGAACGTTGCCTTTTACAAATATTATGCTTTAACACATGCAAATTAATATATATCTCATAAGAAAAAAACAACAACAACAACAACAAAATTTATAGCCAGCGTAAATTATAAATTTATTTCAACCAGAATAGAACCGTAGACCTCTTGCTTTATCTGATTATTTGGGTTGAAATAACTTTATAATCAGATGAGGCTAAACTTTTGGTTGTTACGTTCTTTTATTGTTTAATTTTGCTCATCTCCGCATCTAACTCTAACACTTATAATTTCCTACGGCAATTGTTCTATCCTTTAAGAATATAAAACACATTACAATATATATATATAAATATATATATATATATATATATATATATATATATATATATATATACTTGTACTTTTTTGTAGAAAAAGAAATCCCATATACAGTGCTCTATTATTAGGGAAAAAACCTTTCTCGAAATAAGAGCAATATATTTTTTGTATAATATATACAGGAATTGACATTTATATCGGTAGTCGGTACCGACGGTTTCAAGCCCGATGATGAGAGTCGGCTGAAGAGAGCCTGAGTCGGCTGAAGAGAGCCTGAGGCGGACATTAAGAGCAGTCCTCAACTACCGGGCTTGAAACCGTCAGTACCGACTACCGATATAAATGTAAATTCATGGTAAAAAGACAAACAAACTGTTTACAGTTTTTGCGAACTATTTAACAGTAAAATTGATTAAACTTTAAAAAATGGCATTATGTACAGGAACGGACAATCTAAATCAATATTAACTTTGTCGTTGGCGCAGGCGCATTAGTCGATATGCAAATAGTTTCTGTTCAACACGCTTCAATATGGCATCGATAAATCTTTAGTTTAATAGGTAACCGCTCGCTTGAATTGCAGAATATTCTTTTTTACGAGGCAAAATGAGGATCGTCCACGAGATTGGCGTTGTTTTGCTGGCAAAGTAAATGATCTAAACGATTTATCTTGAGAAGAGGTGGGCATTTCATTTACACGAGAAAAACAAAGGCAAACATTAGTTTAGGTTTGACCAGTGCTTTCGGCTTGCAAAAGACAAACGTTCATTATTTTATTAGACAAACTACACGTATCGAAAAATGTGTGCGTGTTTTAAATATTCTTCTTTCAGGTGTGTTGGCATTTTTTTGTTATAAATCAATGCATAAAAAAAGAAAACCACCCCAACAAGCAGCGTTACATAACGGTATTACTTAGAAAAATCGTTTAGGTTGCACTTTAATTTGGGAAGAATTGTTGAAAAATTGTAAAATGGGAACATGTTTCATTTACATCTTACAATAAAAATACCTGACAAACTGAAAATACAAACACAGTGCTAACAACTCATAATTTATACCAATACTATATATGTATTAAGTGAGACGTGAATATATACTGAGGTTAATAGGGGTGCATTCTAGGTAGAAAGTCGTGAAGCAAGATATTTGTTTACGTTATATTTAAGTTCACGCATGTTTGGAACGAATCATGCAGCAAAGAGGTGATTACAAAGTCAGGTTAATCAGTAAAGAAGTTATAGAGTGAAAAGTTTTCTGGAATCATGGAATCTTCATATTGATTTCATATTGAATTGATATTAAATTCATATTGAATTCATATTGAATTCATATTAAATTCATGTTGAATTCATATCGAATTCATATTAAAATCATATTGAATTCATATTGAATTCATATTAAATTCATATTGAATTCATATTAAATTCATATTAAATTCATATTGAATTCATATTAAATTCATATTGAATTCATATTAAATTCATATTGAATTCATATTAAATTCATATTAAATTCATATCGAATTCATATTGAATTCATATTAAATTCATATCGAATTCATATTAAATTCATATTAAATTCATATTAAATTCATATTAAATTCATATTGAATTCATATTAAATTCATATTAAATTCATATTAAATTCATATTGAATTCATATTGAATTCATATTAAATTCATATTAAATTCATATTGAATTCATATTAAATTCATATTGAATTCATATTAAATTCATATTGAATTCATATTGAATTCATATTGAATTCATATCGAATTCATATTGAATTCATATTAAATTCATATTAAATTCATATTAAATTCATATTGAATTCATATTAAATTCATATTGAATTCATGTTGAATTAATATTGAATTCATATTGAATTCATCTTGAAGACGATGGGTTTTTGTCCTAAGTTACTCAACTTCTGTTTCAGTAAGGCTTTGTCCATATATTATTTAACACAAAAGAAAAACTAAATTACATCTAAATCATTTTATGATTAAGCGCACTAGTAGCATAAACGATAATAATAATAATAATAATAATAATAATAATAATAATAATAATAATAATAATAATAATAATAATAATTTATCTTCTATTTAATTTGTCTAGCAGGACCTATGGAAATTCCACAGCGGCATCTTTTTTTTTTTACAGTGATCATCACTTATCAAGGCCCGGAAGCCACTCAGGGATAAGGGTTATTGCAAGTACATTACGTTAGTGTGGAGATTTGATGAAGTGTTTACTTAAGGGACGGTTCATTAGGAATATGTTAACATTGGACTTGAACACATCCAAGTTGTAGTCCGGAGGGAAGCAGGCAGACGGAACAGAGTTCCACAGGCGTGCAATTCTAAGAAAGAAGCTTTGTTCATGGAATCCGCGTTTTGATTTAGGCACAGATATAGAGTGGGGGAAATTTTTCACAGTGGATTCAACTAGACGGGTGTTTTTCGTGAAAGATTGGCGAGTGGGGACCAGAGATTGGAGTTCAGACGAGAACCTGCCATGGAAATAACGATAAAACAAGTATTGGCTCGCAACGTTTCTTCTGTGGGAGAGAGGTTGCAGGGTAGAGAAAAGCCACGAAGTCTATTTTGTACTTTGTCAAGGCAGGATAGGCTGTTTTTAGCAGCTCCTGCCCAGATATGGCAGCAGTACTCCATCCTTGGACGTACTTGGCTTTTATATAGATAGAGAATTGCATCAGTAGTGAGATATCTTCTGGAGCAGTAGAAGGATCCCACCATCTTTCCAGCGACCTTGGCAACAGACTTGATGTGTTCCATTTCAGATCAGAAGTAAAGGTCAAACCCAGAAGCTTGTCAAAACACGGGGGCTCACCCAGACGAGAGCCACCCATCACAATTGATGCCAGATGGGATCAGAGCGTTGATGATGTAAGGATAGAAGTTTGGTTTTGGATGCATTAAAGGTAACCAGCCACATCTTCCCCCACTGAACCACGCGCTCGAGATCAGAGGAGAGAGAATCAGAGAGAACTTTGTCATTTACAACCTTTGATGTGTTGCCGTAGATGGTCGTGTCATCAGCATAGATGTCAACGAATGATTTAAGTATGTGTTTAGGGAGGTCATTGATGTAGATCAGGAAGAGAGTTGGGCCCAGGATTGACCCCTGAGGGACTCCAGCATTTATATTGCAGGCCTCCGATGTTTGTCCATCGACCACTACTCTTATAAGCCTATCAGAGAGAAATGTTTTAATGATTGAGAAAACATTTCCCGTTATACCGTAGCTGGAAATCTTGTGAAGTAGACCCTTATGCCATACCTTGTCGAAGGCCTTTGATATGTCAAGAGCAATTGCCCTAGAAAGGAAGCCTTTGTCAAGAGATTCACTAATCCTGTGGGATACATCCGTCAGCACATCTGCGGTAGATCTTGCAGAGCGGAAACCATATTGTGTGTCACTAAGAAGGTTATTCCTGCTGAGAGGGTTGACTATTTCTCTATTTAATATGGATTCCAGCAACTTACTCATAACACATATATGTAATTTATTGCTGCTGGCTATTCTATGGGCGTTCAGCATGAATGGAGATACCATCATATCATTCCAGCCTTTTTGTTAAAAGTGTATCGCCCCCCCCTGTACTAAAATAATAACTTTGATATATTATCTGCGCTGATGATTTCATTACAAACACAACAATCAATTAATTCACATTTCATCATTTTTCATAAATCTTGGATATGTTACTAATTTCGACTATAATTTTTCATAATTATAACCCACATTATTGCCCAACTTTACTAAAATAATAACTTTGATATATTATTTAAATTATAATCAAATAATGATGTAATGTTTAGTGGGTAAACGGTTTCAGACTGATTTCATATCCCCCACTCCGCTGTTAAAAATTTTTCTCTTTATATATATATATATATATATATATATATATATATATATATATATATATATAGAGAGAGAGAGAGAGAGAGAGAGAGAGAGAGAGAGAGAAAGAGAGAGAGAGAGAGAGAAAGAGAGAGAGAGAGAAAGGCCGAGGATGAGAGAAAAGATGAGAGATAGAGGGGTAGATTAAAAGGGGGTCGATAGAGCCCTTTTACCAGAGATTAATTCAAGAAACATGCGATTAAATAATTACCAACTGCACAGGATAAGAAAAGAAAGAAGACCAGGACATAGAACTATTAACTAACAAGATGAGAATTCTATAGTTAATTGACAGCATTACTAGGACGAGCTTCTTCTGGTTAGATATATTTGAAATCTTAAAGAGTTTTGGATTTCTTTAAAAATACAATTATATGTAAAACCTGATGATTTTTATATGTTCGAGTGGTTAAGTTGGTTGGCATACATGTTGCCGACGATATACCAGCGATTAGGTGTAATGTGCTCGAGATGGAAATGTCAGTAGATCACAAGCTTTCACCATCCATTACATGTGGAAATTGTGGCAAACGGAAGTCGGTGGTATGGAAGAGGATATGACGTCAGATATGAACGATAGGGAGAGTGATAGGCTAAGACTCTCAAGTCTTGTTGGAAGAAATAACCAAGCTGACAAGGTGTCAACATAGGATTATGAATTTTGAATATAAGATTATATGACACCGCATTAACTTTGTAAGTAAAACGATTAGAATTCTTTTAATAATCGTAAATATATTATTTGTGAGCAACCAAACTATCCTTCGTTTTCTAAACGTGGTTTATATTATTACTTGAATAATATATTTAACAAAGTTTTCATTTCAACTGTACAAACAAGAAGCTAATTGTCAAAATATAAACGAACGCGTAACAGCACAAACTTCTATCAGGAGAATAGTAACAAATTCGGATACAAACAAATTTCACAGAATAGTTGGATAAAATGACCTTACAATCCAAGCAACATCGTGGACCGTTCTTTTATGGTTAGCTGGTTAAAATGGTTTTCAGTTTTAGCTGGTTAAAATGGTTTTCAGTTTTAGCTGGTTAAAATAGTTTTCAGTTTTAGCTGGTTAAAATAGTTTTCAGTTTTAGCTGGTTAAAATAGTTTTCAGTTTTATCTGGTTAAAATAGTTTTCAGTTTTAGCTGGTTAAAATAGTTTTCAGTTTTAGCTGGTTAAAATGGTTTTCAGTTTTAGCTGGTTAAAATAGTTTTCAGTTTTAGCTGGTTAAAATAGTTTTCAGTGTTAGCTGATTAAAATAGTTTTCAGGGTAAACTGGTTAAAATAGTTTTCAGGCTTAGCTGGTTAAAATAGTTTACAGTTTTAGCTGGTTAAAATAGTTTACAGTTTCAGCTGGTTAAAATAGTTTACAGTTTTAGCTGGTTTAAATAGTTTTCAGTTTTAGCTGGTTTAAATAGTTTTCAGTTTTAGCTGGTTAAAATAGTTTTCAGTTTTAGCTGGTTAAAATAGTATTCAGTTTTAGCTGATTAAAATAGTTTTCAGTTTTAGCTGGTTAAATGGTTTACAGTGTTAGCTGATTAAAATAGTTTTCAGGGCAAACTGGTTAAAATAGTTTTCAGTTTTAGCTGGTTAAAATAGTTTTCAGTTTTAGCTGGTTAAAATAGCTTTCAGTTTTAGCTGGTTAAAATAGTTTTCAGGCTTAGCTGGTTAAAATAGTATTCAGTTTTAGCTGGTTAAAATAGTTTTCAGTGTTGGCTGGTCAAAATAGTTTTCAGTTTTAGCAGGTTAAAATAGTTTTCAGTGTTAGCTGGTTAAAATAGTTTTCAGTTTTAGCTGGTTAAAATAGTTTTCAGTGTTAGCTGGTTAAAATGGTTTTCAGTTTTAGCTGGTTAAAGTAGTATTCAGTTTTAGCTGGTTAAAATGGTTTCAGTTTTAGCTAGTTAAAATAGTTTTCAGGTTTAGCTGGTTAAAATAGTTTTCAGTTTTAGCTAGTTAAAATAGTTTTCAGGCTTAGCTGGTTAAAATAGTTTTCAGTTTTAGCTGGTTAAAATGGTTTTCAGTTTTAGCTGGTTAAAATAGTTTTCAGTTTTAGCTGGTTTAAATGGGTTTCAGTTTTAGCTGGTTTAAATGGGTTTCAGTTTTAGCTGGTTGAAATAGTATTCAGTTTTAGCTGGTTAAAATAGTTTTCAGTTTTAGCTGGTTAAAATGGGTTTCAGTGTTAGCTGGTTAAAATAATATTCAGTTTTAGCTGGTTAAAATAGTTTTCAGTGTTAGCTGGTTAAAATGGTTTTCAGTTTTAGCTGGTTAAAATGGGGTTCAGTTTTAGCTGGTTGAAATAGTATTTAGTTTTAGCTGGTTAAAATAGTTTTCAGTTTTAGCTGGTTAAATGGTTTTCAGTTTTAGCTGGTTAAAATAGGTTTCAGTTTTAGCTGGTTAAAATCGTTTTCATTTACGTTGACCCCGGGATACGTTATTATAAAGGTTACAATATAGAATACGATGTTTCCCGCCCCTTGGGGTGTGTTTAAGACTGTTATTTTATTATATACATGTCCATTATATACTGTACTCTGTATTTTGTTACTAATTTTTAATAGGAACTGTATAAAATTTTGCTCAGGCTCTGTCATACGGTGATTTCACCAACCCTAGAACGGATTAATGCCGTATCCCGGGATTCTACTGTATACGAAATCTGAACAAATTAAAATATCATTTTAAGTGTATTTTACGACCGGGCAAAGCTGGGCGCTCCCTTGATATTTTGAAATAAGTGATAAGGAATCAAGAGAAAATTGTGATGTCACGAGAGAATTCGTTTTTTTTATAGAATCCTCGGCCAACAACAGAGATAAGAGCATTCCTTTAATGATCTAGTCCCTGTTGATTGCGGTAGAATTTTATTTCTGTGCAGTTCTAGGAGATTCATTCTCCCAGGCTTTGCCTTTTCTGTTTGAGAAAGGTTAGTTTATTGTTAAACCCTGACCCACTTTTACCAGGGAATCCGTCCAGTCTGCCAAGTTTTTTTTTTAGGTTAGAGTGTCCTTCCTCAGGATCGCTGACCAACTCGCAAAAAATATAAAATATAAAAAAATAATAATGATAATGTCGTTCATCAAATTCTGTCTGTGTTTGTTTACAATATTACTTCAACTGATATTTGGGCTCGATGATGACTGCTCTGAAAAAGTCACTTCCGATTGATTTTTAGTTTTAAAATATGCGAAACAAGAAATGATTTGCAGCGATTTTAAATGGTACCTCTTCTTTTATCGTAAATTGAACTCATTAATAAGAAAAAATTAAAATAAAATGGTGAGGTACACCCGGGATTGTACAGGGGATAATTCGATAAGTAGTCAAATGCTCTATTACTGAGCTATATTTCCAGATGTCAATAAGTTTTTTTTTGTTTTAAGATGAAATGATTTGCTGAGATTGTATTATTTACCGGTGTAATGTAAAATATTTCCACGAATTTTTTTTTTTATCTAGAAAAGAGAAAGAATAGTTTTCAGGTGGGATTTTTTCGATTTTCGATACTAATCGAATGAATTTTTGTACAAAACATATCTAAGAACACTACCAGGCGTATAAATTATCTTTGTGTGACATTTGAAAGAGATAGGCTCAGCCGTTTCGTAACCTATAGGGAAGGAACCCTCTCTCACATACACATACATAAAGTAAATAATATATAACGGTAGATAGATTTTATAGACGGTTTAATGTTATATATATATGAAAAATGTTTCAAAAGTAATACCCCCTATTTTTCTTCCGCCCAAATGGATTACAAATATTGTTATGATGACTGAACTTATGCATTCATAACCTGAAATTTCATCTCACTGCCATAGATAATGAGAGTGTTACTTATAGAAAGAAACCCTTGTCATGGACGTGCATTAAAAGCGGAAATGCGTCATTTAATTCGTACATGCAGACAAAATTGAACCGATTAACATTCACCGGCGGCTGGTGAACAATTAGGAAGCCGATGTAGTTGATGTCAGCACAGGTAGAATGTGTTTTTTCGTTGATTTACGAACTGCAACAGAGTTGTGAGTGACAAAGCAGCTGCAGACTTTTACGACCGATACATCAAAAGAGGCTTACAAAAGTGCATTGAGAATGCTGCTGACTATGTAGAAAAATAAATCCTGGAACACAAGAAGGTCGCTTCATTTTAATGCTACCACTCCCGTCTTAGTAGCCCTTGAACATTTATAGTCAAAAAATAGGTCTTACTTTTAGAACGACCCTCGTATATATCAGATTGCATTTGTAAAGTCATCCAAATTTTAAAGAGTTTACAAATATTTTAGCTTTTGAAACTCTTCTTAAGTTGGGTAAATCAGTCAATTAATTATAAAATCCCCATACTATTTAATTGAGTTTAATTTGTTTAATTTACTTGTATGCAAAAACGAGGCTCAGAACCTATTATCAAAATTCGAATTGATTGAATTTTAATGAGAGCTATTAGGTAACAATTAACACAATTTTCTAAATTTCAACTGCTTTTTTTTGTTAATAAGCTTGGAATGCATAAAGTAAAATCAATTTTTCTGTTTAGATATTTCCTCGATTTGCATAAAATTCAATTTATAATCAATAGACATCAATTAAGAAAGATTTCTTTTCATACTCATTAAAGTGAAACTTAGTTAAAACCATAATATTTTCTAGAATTAAAGTCATTAAAAATTTCGAAGAACACTAAGAATTTGTATGACTTTGGACGGAAAGTTCGTTATTAACTCGTTGCAAGTTTTATGCATTTTACTTCTATTCTAGATCTTGTTATTAAGTGTTTATTCATGTTATTTTTTGTTGTTTTTTTACATTTACTATTGTACTAATCTTGGTTGTTTTTTTCACAACGTTATGTGCGTAAGAAGTAAACTTACATCATAATCATTAGCGTTATGTATCTGCCCTATAATATCTAATACTCGTTTGGTATGATTATAAAAATATAAAAGAACAAAAAGATGTAAAAATGCTATATGGAAAAAGACCTAGGAACACAAACCTTTTATCAATTTCTAATACTACATTGCAAAAATATATTGTGTATATCATTTTTGTTATTTACTTCACTGTGCAATACATAAGTAAAATATGTTTGTATTATTTGGATTGTTTGGACTATTATTTTTATCTTGGTTGTTTTCTTCACAACGCTTCGGCCGATGTAACCTACGACCGTCTTCAGGTGAATTCACATTGGATGTTATTGTTAAATGGTGAAAAATAGCGTCACGTCTATTATTTTAATAAATCCGGGTCCATTCCATTTTTTTATATGATGTCTGAGATGAGGACTGATACTTATTTTTTAGCGTTATTCGAATTTTTTGGACTATTGTACTAATCTTGGTTGTTTTTTTTTTTTCACAACGTTTCCGATCGGAAGTTACATCTGCCGAAACGCTGTGAATAAAAACAGAACCAAGATGAGATCAATAGTTCAAACGATCCAAATAATACTAAAAATAATTATCAAGCCTCGGATGAAAAATATACAAATATTATAAGTAGATAACGTTTTACAAATATGAAGAAAATAAGTTTCATTCACAAATCCTTAGCTCAAGTCCATTGATTTATATTTGACGATCCCTTTATTGCTAAGCAATAATCACTCAAGCTTTCAACCAACCAGATGATCCGGATTTTTCTTCCCATGTTCTTTCGCTCCAGTAGATATCTCACTGCTGATGCAATTCTCTACCTGCATAAGAGCCAAGTACTGTTGCCACATCTGGGCAGGAGCTACTAGAAGTAGCTTATCCTGTCTTGACAGAACTCCAAAATAGACTTCGTAGCCTAGTGAGGTATGCTCTTTTCTCTTCCCTGCAAACTCTTTCCCACAGAAGAGACGTTGCTAGCCTGTCTCTGCTTTATCGTTATTTTCATGGCAAGTCCTCGTGTGAGCTACAATCTATGCCCCCCCCTGGCTTGACTGTCACGAAAAAAAAAACTCGTCTATCTGAAACAACTATCAATAATTTCCCCTCACTTTAATCTGTTCCTAAACTTAAACGTAGATTCCATGAAAAAAGCTTTTTTCTTAAAACTGCACGCCCATGGAACTCTGTTGTGTTCTCCCGCTTTCCAACTGACTACGATTTTGTCGTCTGTAAGTCCAACGTGAACAAATTCTTGATGAGTTGTCCATTTAAGTGATAACATTTACCAAATGTCCACGACTAACTATTACTACAATACTTTCTTATTGATTCCGTACACTCAGTAACCGTTAATCCCGAGTGGCCTCCAGACCTTGATAAATGGTGACCCCTTTGTAAAAATAATGTTACTATCCTTTTTAATGATTTTTCTCGACTGTCACTTTGAAGTAGACAAAAAAACAAACAAATGCTAGCCATATAAAAACTGAACCATTTCCTTTGCTATATAATTAGTTTGTCATTTAATGGTTTATATTTTCTTTTAGTTAAGCGGGTCCTGATTTGGATTTTTAACACAATAGACGCTATTGTTTTCTGTTTATGTTTGTGATCTATATTTTTTCATTAGATTTGATATTGTTGACTTAACATTTTCATAATTATATATTTTTCATTAGTTACTTATAAAGTGTATTTGTTATAAAAGTATAGACTTAATATAAGCATTAAAAACATTGAAAAGCAGATGCTTGGAGCAAGTGTAGTTAGTTTACAGAAATATCTAAAAAAAATGCATAACAAGAAATTTACGTAAAAATAAAGATTTTTATATCGAACGAAAGCATTATTATTTTATACAGAAATGGTTTTGCTTTATTGACGTAAACATAATTATTATATATATAGAAATACTTCACACACACACACACACACACACACACACACACACGCACGCACATGCACGCATATATATACATATGTATGTGTGTGTGTATATATGTATAGATATATATATGAGCAAACAATTAATAAAATATGTTAAAAAATACTTTGAAAAGAGTTAAAAACATATTTAATCTGAAAAGGAAACACTAGATAAATGGATAGTTCTTAATCCGCGGAGTTTCGAAGAAATACTCTCCTTCTCATCAGAGGGTAGGAATTAGCAAAATGCGGGATCGGATTTTGCATGCAGAAGTATTTGATGAAGCAACAAGTAAGTCAAAGATCTTACTTGAAAACAAAATAAGTTAAGCAGAGGGAATATGGTAAAGAAAAAGGTGATTACACATGAATGGATAGTCTGGTGGAAGATAAAAAATCCAGTGACGGTAAAATCCAAATGTAAAACTTCAAGAAAGTTAAAAGAATTTCTATTTGTACAAGTAAAATATGGACTCTCCCATCGATTCCGACGTATGAGGTTCCGCCAGAACAACTAAGCTGCTCGGAAATCCAAACAGATGATTTGTTTATAGTGGCGAAGGCTTTGTGTAGGACCATCCACACATTTGGTATTACTGCTAACCTATGTTAGTGCAGGTAACTGCCACAGTTATATATATATATATATATATATATATATATATATATATATATATATATATACTAGCAGGCGTCCGGCATTGCCCGGTCGTAAAATACACTTAAATATGATATTTTGATTAATGCAGATTTCCTATTTATTATTACATTTTATGAGACAAAAGGTGTATTAATGATTTTAAAAGTTTTTTTTTTAAATGACTGGTGCGCAACCATCGATAATCGAAACCAAAACGTTTAGCTTACGATTTCCTTTTTTCTTTGACGTTAATGCCTGAGCGATGAAGACATGTTTGCCACAACGATAAATCAGAACGCTTGGCCTTCGGGACAAGATCAAAGTGTAGTATCTGTTCTTCAGATGCTGCACTTCCATTTCTTGTTCTCTTTCAGTGGAGGAGAAATCCTTCACGACTGATACAATTTTTATTTTTGTACCTTTTCTCCACGTTAAAAAACGACCCTGGTGTCTAACTCTGTCCCGTGGGGAGGCATAGTAAATAGGTACAACGATAAAAATTACAACATGAACCAAAAGCTGTTACATTACGCATGCATACTCGTAATGTCGGCGTTCGACCTTCACTTAGGAAATTCGATTTTGTTAGTTTTCACGTTTGTCACCGATTTTCCCCTGCTAAAACCTAAATATAATGTTTTGCATGGATTCGAATACCCTATATATTTAGTTTCATGTCTGTAGATAAAAAAAAAAAAACTGGCAGAGGAAGTTGGTAGGCAAAACTTGTTAAACAAGTATATATACGCATACATAAATATATATTGAAAGAGGTTTGTGTTTACTATAAGCTTTTTACGCAAATATTATGCAACTATAAATCATGTACAATATATGCACGTATTACATGTTGGAGCAAGTGTAGCTAGTTTACAGAAATATCTAAAATAGTGAACTTAAAATGATCATCCTATAGAAAAACCGAAAACAAAAACTAATAGAGAATGAAATAAAATGAAGGTTTAAAAGAATATCTAAATTAGCTGGATTTTTTGCAGGTGAATGCTCATAGATAAGAAAGATGTATTTTTTTAAATAAATAAAAAAGGCTTTTAATATAGATATCAATACAGAACGCCTTCCTCCTAATATATAGGAGTATATGTCTATATCTATATATAAATAGATATCGGGAAATTATTTACTCCAAGCGTACTCGGTCTGTATATAGAAATCTTGTTCATAAATAATAATTTTTTATAGGGTTTCAGAGCATATGTAAAGTAATAGAATACTTTCCCAATTTTCGTAACTGAGAAAGAACTGCAGAGTGTGTCGGTTACATAACCCATGCAAGTTGTCCAAAATGATGTTTTTATTAGTTTTAAGGTAAAAATTTGAAGAGTACCTGACTAAATATACAGCAATAATATAATTTTGTAGACTTCTTTGTCGCAATAGGAAACACTATTGAAATGAGTACTTGTGAAAAGTAATAAATAGCCAACTAAAAAAATTGATATTTTTAACTTGGAAAATGATTATACTGTACTATATGTGTATATGTATATATATGTTTTTTGGTTCCCCGACGAAAGGAGGTGGACCTGTAAATTCACCCCTGTCCATTCCAAAAATTGATGGCTTGGATTTTTATAAAACTTTCTGAAAAGTTGTAACTGACTGATTTCTATATAATGTTGTTTGTCTATACTTCGTGATAACTTTTGGGTGTACCCCAGAGGCTCTTTAAGGCTAATTAAAACACTTCCTTTTTGGGACTATTTTACCATATTTTCCAAAATGTTCTGTGTATGTCTATTTAGCAGTTTTGCATGGTGCTGAACTCAAATTTAAGTATGTTAAGGCCTTGGGGACTTTTGAGGCTAAATGGGGGGGGGCAAATGATGGGATAAGTGATTTCTCTCTTTGCATGCGTCAGAACTCAAATTTACATATGTTCAGACCTAAAACTGTACCGTTTGTTCATTTTCACCAGGATTTGACGCCCCATAGGGACTTTTGGGGTTAAATGGAGGGGGTGGCAAATACGGAACTTAGTAATTTTTTATGCCTCGTTAACTGTGCACTCACGGGAGACCATGCATGCTTCACTTGTTTATATAGGAGTCAGTAATTATCAAGACCCAGAGGCCACTCGAGAAGAAGGGTTAAAGAGTGTACAGTAGCCAATATATACTTATATATATATATATATATATATATATATATATATAAATATATATATATATATATGTGTGTGTGTGTGTGTGTGTGTGTGTGTGTGTGTGTGATTACTCCACGTCTTTTTTGGTTGTAATAACAAATGTGTTTCCTGGCTAAAAATTGATTTCTTCATGTTGAAAAATAGAAATAGAAAGCTGGCGGGAGGGGGAACATATAACCATATGGAAATTTAAAAATTCTAAAGGTTTATGCAGATTTTATATTTTAATATTTCGGATAGAACTCTGTTACTTTTCATTAAAATGAAGTTTATAATGAACATAGAAAGCATTTAATATTTTTGTAATCATAAAATTAAAAACATCTGAATCAGACTTGAACCACAACTTTTTTTTTACACAGTAATCACCACTTATCAAGGCCCGGAAGCCACTCAGGGATAATGGTTATTGCAAGTACCTTACGTTAGTGTGGAGATTTGATGAAGTGTTTACTTAAGGGGGCGGTTCATTAGGAATTTGTTAACGTTGGACTTGAAGACATCCAAGTTGTAGTCCGGTGGGAAGCCGGCAGATGGAAAAGAGTTCCACAGTCGTGCAGTTCTAAGAAAGAAGCTTTGTTCATGGAATCCGCGTTTTGATTTAGGCACAGATATAGAGTGGGGAAATTTTTCACAGTTGATTCAGCTAGACGGGTGTTTTTCGTGAAAGATTGGCGAGGCGGGACCAGAGATTGGAGTTCAGACGAGCACCTACCATGGAAATAACGATAAAACAAGGATAGGCTCGCAACGTCTCTTCTGTGGGAGAGAGATTGCAGGGTAGAGAAAAGGGCATCCCCCACTAAGCCACGAGGTCTATTTTGTACTCTGTCAAGGCAGGATAGGCTGTTTTTAGCAGCTCCTGCCCAGATATGGCAACAGTATTCCATCCTTGGACGTACTTGGCTTTTATATAGATAGAGAATTGCATCAGTAGTGAGATATCTTCTGGAGCGGTAGAAGAATCCCACCATCTTTCCAGCGACCTTGGCAACAGACTTAATGTACATGTTCCATTTAAGATCAGGAGTAAAGATCAAACCCAGAAGCTTGTCAAAACACGGGGCTAACCCAGACGAGAGCCATCCATCACAATTGATGCCAGATGGGGATCAGAGCATTGACTTGTTTAAATATAGGTTGGAAAGAAAGTTGTCACCCTAAAGACAAAACACTACATCTTTATTTTAAAACTTTTATTGGAAACATCAAATCATGATTATGAAAGTATAGTTGACATCTATTCCAATCATCGCCTCAATACAAGCTCGGAACGTAGAGCATGATTTTTACACAAGCGCCGGCAAGTGCTCAGCGAATACTCGGCAGATAGTGGCTAGCAGGCTGGCTTTGGTGTTGTGGGAGAGCAAAGTTCTTGACGTAAGACCAAACGAAGTAGTCCAGCAGGTTCAGGTCGGGGTGCAGATGCAGTAAAAGAAGGGTACAAAGTTGTAGCAATTGTTCTGAAACCTCCGTCTCTTTGGACATGTGGGTCGGCGCCGAATCCCGCTGGCTTACCCAAAGCCTACCAGCGGCAATCTAATTGCACCAAGGGACCATCACCCTCCTCAGCACACCCAGATACAATTTGGTGTTGACTTTTAAACCAACTCCAAAGTGTGAGGTGGCGTGATCTGATCTCACTTGAAAAGACCATAACCGTGACGGGAAACTTTGTGTTCATCACCCTAAGCACGTCTCTGTTATTCGTGACAATTCATGCGATGCATTTTGATGGTGCTGGCAGTGGTCTTTTTGTCATAACTTGGACCGGTAGAGAGCATGAATTGTACAGCGGCGCATCTCCGGTATAGCTTGTTGAACATTGTGTCACTTTTAGGGATGATAGCAGGCTCCTATCGCTCTTGAGGTTTATACACAATTAGCCAGCTATTAGATGGTCTGCAACAAAAAAGTAAACTGGTTTTCTCAAACGGAAATGAAATCATGTTGTCTTTTCTAGGATGATAACTTAATCGTCACACTTTGTATACAGGATTTGCTTTTGTACATATAAATAAAATAAAATATATTTTAATGTAATGAAACGGGCTAGAGATGTGTACCGTGAAGAAAAATATAACTAAAAGAATATCCGTCTTAGAACGAGTGAAATTAGTTCCATAAACAGAACAATATTGTGCCACTCTCATATCCCGTTACAAGTTACAAGGTTCAAGTTATGATATAATGATATTAAACCTTATTGCTAGAGTCCGTTTTCTAATGTTTATCAATTACATAATAATTCAAAAGTCTAATAAGTTTCTACACTATAATAAGCTAAAAATCCTGGTCATGGCACAAATATGATAAATAAAATGCACAGGGCGTATATACAGCGTATCAATGCGAGTGTAAAAATATATAATATGCAATTTCAATAAACGGGACAAATAACGTTATCCGACATGCTTGTCTTAACGAACTATTGTTTCCAATCAAAGTAGGCGGTCGTTGAGAGTAATATTCTCACGCTGGGCGTGGCGCACAGACAAAGGCTGACAGACTTACGTAACACCCGTTCTTTTGTTTACCAGCGGTTAACACTCGTCTTGAAGACAAATAAATGTCTCTGAAGTCGAGAAGCATCCGATTTAACACAAAATTACTTCTTTATTATAATTCTCAGTTTCCTATTTTTAGATTAATATCACGTTGCGTTCCACTGCTTGGTAAGTCTTCGAAACGCAATTCCACATTGGTTTATGATGTTATCAGGTCGTTTATAACTCTGGTTAATCTTTAATCTCCGGTTATCCATAATTATATCATGATCTGCTTCCTTTATTCTACAAACTTTTGACTTCTTCTGTAAATACAATTGCGTCATCTACGACGTTTTAAAAATGAGTTTGTTGTTTGTTATTATTTTCGTTTGGATTCTTTTTCATTTTTTAATAAATTCCATTATTCTAAAATCAAAACATCTTAAAACTTCGCCCAGCAAATAGCATATTTAATCTAGGTAAGCTACTCATCAACCATCAATTTATTACAATGTCTAAAATGAAATTATATTTAATGACGATGCATTAAATACAATATATATCTAAAATATTTTAACTTTAAAACAGCGGTTTGTGCTCATATGCACAACCTTTGAAAATATTAGTACGGTATATATATATATATATATATATATACTTTGAATAAACAGAGAAAATGCTTTTTAAAGATATTTTATGAAAAGAAAGAAAAAACAGGGAGAAGGGTTATTGTAAGTACGTTAGTGTGGAGATTTAATAAAGTGTCTACTTAAGGGGGCGATTCATCAGGAATTTGTTTACGTTGGACTTGAAGACACCCAGGTTGTAGTCAGGTGGGGATCAGGTAGACGGAACAGAGTTCCACAGGCGTGCAGTGCTAAGAAAGAAGCTTTGTTCATGGAATCTAGAGCTCGAAGGGTGTTTTTCGTAAAAGATTGGCGAGGGGACCACTTTAATAATCCCACAGTTTTCAGTGGTTCTCCGTCTAGGACACCAAACTATACTAACCAGCCAGACAAAAATCAGATGAACTAGATTTGGATTATGAGGAAAATCTAGTAGCTAAACTCAAGCAAACGAACTCTATTCTGTTTAAATGGTCTTGAAAGATTTAAGGCTTTCTTGTTTGTTCTTTACTATAACACGGAATATTCAAAAGAGAAACATTTCGCTTTCTTGATGCAGTTATGGCTGTGAGGGCGAAACAATTATATAGGTAAGCGTACAAAGGTTACTGAATCAGAGAACATTGCGGCACAGAAACGTAATAGGGAGTGAGAGATTAGGGAGAGAATATGATTCTGGTCGAGAAATCCCAGCGCGGAGGTTACGGCTATAATCTGGTTTAATAACAAAGTGTTTACTTTGATTTTAAGTGGTTCCAGCGTGGTTCCCATTTTTATAGTCTCATACTTAATGCGGTTATAGTTGTGTGAGAGACACAACTATATAGACGTACGTATAAAGATTACTTAATCAGAGAAGTGAGTGTTATTATACAAGAAACTTTGATTATGAATGTTATATCTAAATTAAGAAGCAATTTATAATATGCCATGCAAAGTGATAAGTAGAGATATGACAACAGCATATTCTTTTCCTTGTTTTGATTCTCAGGTATATATCCATTTATATCTTATATGTTTTTATGTAGAATGATATGGTTCTGGGTTGATTAATTGTGTCTGTGTCGGATATATACACGAGAGTCAACACAATGAAAAGAATATGCTGTTGTCATAGCCACAGTGATGAGATAGGAATGGACGTATGTAAATAAATTGCAAACACAATAAATGGACGTATGACTATAAAACTGGGAAGGTTATATTCATAAACAGAGGTAATAGTAATTGACCAATCAAATGGAATCACACTCTGCTATCAGTTAATGAGAAACCGAGGTACTGATCCATATTATGAACCAGGCGTATCTTGATGTGCGTTCATCTTTGGCCAGAATATGACGTCAACAGCCGGGTTAAGCCAAGCGTCGATGATAAAATCATAACGATGCTACGTAAAAAAAAAAAATAGAAAAATGAATAAATGTATAGGAAACAAAATCAAATAATGACTTATTGTAATTTGGTGTTTTATTAATCATTCTGTTCAAAAAATAATTGTAAGGAAAAGGTTAGAAAAAGCAAAAATTAAATGTTTGTTTTGGAATAATTTTAAGGAAATATAAAGAAAAAGGTTCATAAAACATTTTCTTCGAATATGTTTTGCCATTTTTTTATATGTTTTATTTATATTTTAAAGTTTGTCTCTAGGAAAATGGGAAACAAAATTGTTTTTTTTAAGTATGTTTTAAATTACTTTCAATTAGTTATTTTTATTGGAAAAGAAGGTTTTAAAAGGATCAATTTTGTAGAAATGTTTTATCAAATAAGTTTAAGGAAACACATTCAAAGATGCAATTTTTGGATGTTAAAATGTTATACCATGATTTTTTGTAGATTTATGTCGTAAGGATTTTTTTCAAGGAAAGCTGGAAACACGATTTTTTTCAAGTATTTTTAAAAGTATAAAAAAAAAATTTCAACAAATGTAATAATCTTTGTGGCTTGTTTGAGATAGGACAAACAACCGTTTAAATTGTTTATTAATTTAAAAAAAAATATGTTTCCATTGAAGAGGAGGAGTAGGTGAAAACTTTATTTTCAAAACCAGGAAGATTTTTCCCAAGACTTTTCGATAGTAAGTGGGATAGCTTTCGCTGATGTGGTTGAATATAGAGATAAATGGATTACCACCAAACATTTCTCTTCACGTACTGAAAAAAAGCTGTCAATTATCTTCCGACTTGTTCCGCATTTGTTGTCGTTGCGTTGTTTGTCCGCCTTCCACAACCATTCTACATGATTTGTAGTAGCCTTCGTATCAGGATCGACGAAATGGGGTACAATGTTAGATAATGAAACACCTCTCTTCCCACTTTGTCATATGCTATTCAGCATACTTAAACGACGGAGGTCCCAGCAGAATATATTTTTTTTATTATTGGAAGGAGAGTTTCTGCATTTCGATTAGGTACAGTGATCAAGAAACCCTCCTTCTCGGTGGGGTCGTTTTCACTGAAGATCCAGAGCGGTGTGAGGAGTCTGACGACGTTATGATATTGTTGATTGGGAACAGACTCGTCGATCTCCGCCGTATGCACTGGTCCTCCTATCTGCCAGGAATTCCAAAGAAAAAATCCGGCAAATATCTCATAAATTTCTCCAATTTATGATGGTGTGTGCAAAGCTCAAGTCACATTCCTGTCGGAGTTTTATTTTGTGGCCATCTCGTAGGCCTACAGATATATGATCTTGATGATGGTAATGATTTTCAGTCTAGCTTAATCTTAAAATGTTCATGCTTTGATAGAAGTCCATTTTCGACGCTGCAACTGTGTACAACACTATCCACATCTGTCGGTTATCGATCCTCTTCTTGCTTTGATGCATATCTGGTCGCATATAATGCATTTCATTTGACTGTAATTAGTCGTTTCTTTTGACAAAAATCGCTTACAGTTTCAGGTGTCTGCAAGTTCTGGTCCAAGACTCCAAGATTCATTATGTTTGTACCGTTCATAATTTGTATGTAACAACTATTGTTTTTTTTTCCTCTTACAATATTTATTTCATAAGTCGTCTGCTAGATGCGCGTGCCATCGCCTCGTTGTGATTGACAGACCAGCATGTTACGTAAGGCACCAGCTAAACCCGAACTGTTGCTTGGCCTTATCCGTCTGTTGATGTCATGTTCAGGCTAAAACCGATCAAACGCTAAGGTACACTTGGTTCACAAATGCATCAGTACCAAAACCAGAATCACTCGCTAACATATACTAAACCTCTTAAACATTTTTGCGTTCGACTTTCCGTCTTCAATAACTGGTAATAAAATAACGAGTAGGTCCTGGATCAAACAAAGAAACTGCATTCATTTTGTTAATTGCATTAACACTTTTCTCCATAACATATACTGAACTTCTTAATCATTCATACACATCACATTTCGTGTTCTTCACGGGAAGGATTGACTACCTATCAGAAACTGATCCTCGTTTTCGCTGGATTGATACTACCGTTTTGTTTGGAGCAATATTTCTCTTTTCTTCTGAAAACGAACATGGCTTATAGCTCAAAACTCGGAAATATGCGTACGTATAAAATTATAAGTTGGCTATGCATTTTTGGAACTTGGTTTTGATATATTAAATTCTAATTAATATATCAAATTCTTATTAAGATATTAAATTCTAATTAATATATTAAATTATAATTAATATATTAAATTCTAATTAATATATTAAATTCATATTAATATATTAAATTCATATTAATATATTAAATTCATATTAATATATTAAATTCTAATTAATATAATAAATATGTGCCATAAATATATCTATTTTATACGCCACTTGTGTATCTCATTTAAATCAGGAATCCCTGATAGTGTTTGTTTTATCAGCATTTAATGATAAGCACACCTCGATACTATAGAAAAGATATCAAGGTACTCTCCTTGTTTGGTTGTGGTTTCATGAATATTGTGAGGCATTCTTTAAAAATATAAACACAATGTCACATATAGAAATCATGTGGGAGTAAAGGTCCAGTGTATGTGGAAGCTTTTCAGACAAAATCTCCAAAGTGTCGCCGCATATAATTGAACGACGATAAAATACTTAACATTCACGTCTGAAACTTACTAAAGCCTTAGATTGGAGACAACAGTTAATATTAGCATATGAAAACATGTGTCTTACTTGTTTACAACTTTGTATGTGGTCTAATTCAAATATACATAAAGAATATTGTCTTAAATATTGGTTTTATGAGTAATATTTAATTAAAAAAAATTATTCAACTATTTTTATCATTTATTATTTTACTTGTGTAATTCAATTTCATTCTTTTCCGAAAATGTAGCCTTTTCAGAATACATTAATTCCGATCATTTTAGCCGCAAAAACAACCTCACTGGCGACTTTGCCTCATGTATAATGCATGGAATTGTATAGCTTTTGATTCTACTATGGCTGGTGTAATATTTTTCGTGATTTTGCTATTAAAATGGTAACTACATTTCATGGAGGAGAACGGATAAGGTATTCCTGGGGAATTAAATTTCTGCTCATCAATAAGGTTTTAATAGGTTTAAGCTGATTGATTTGGCGACTTACAGGATGGAACTATTAAATATATATATATATATATATATATATATATATATATATATATATATATACATACATACATACATACATAGATATAAAGGGTGCCAGAAAAGTTTCTATAGGGTTTTGAATTTAAATAGATTCTTAATTTTTGATGATATCTTTCTGTAATTTTTACACAATCTAAGTCATTGGGAAATTAAAAAAAGATAAAATGCAACATTCAAACAATCCGTATTTATAAAAAATAATGTTTTTTAAATGTTGCCCATTTTCAGCTTGTTTGAAATGTATATTAAATAAATGTCCTTGTGAGTAATTTTCTATCATATTGTGTAATTGGATAATAGAATTTCATATTCATAGTTTTATTAATAACTCAGTTGCTAGTCGAATTAATATTTCGAATAATCGTATGTATCGCATTATATTTATATCGTATTAATGTTCCGGTGTCATGACGCAGAGAATGAGGACATATTATTTTGGACATACTCACGCGTACTCTAATGCAAAAGAAATTCGACTACAAGACAAAAAAGTAATAACTTATAAAAACATTCATCAAGGATTGGACTAAACCGCATCCAAGGCAGAGTTCTATACGATCCACACATTTTATTTACGGAGATGTTTATGAGAATAGGTGAACATATCACTTTGTATGTATGTATGTATGTATGTATGTATATATGTATGTAAACACAATCCCAGTTTAAGTGTTACCTTTGCAACAAACTGTGTAAAAGCAGGGCTGGTCTGAAGAGCCACCTTCGTTCACACAAAAAATAAGAATTGATGCATTCTTGATCACATCTCCACATGTATATATATATGTGTGTTAATAAGTGTATATATGTGTACATAATTATAATAAAAAAATATATATATTTAAAAATACATGAAAATAATTGAGTAATCAACAATAAAGCTAGAGAAAGATTGTCTTCTTCTGTCAAGAAGTGACAATCACCATATATATAATGTATGTATATATATATGCATAAGTCTTATGTGTGTTTATATTGAAAGATAATGTGCATGTATTCATAAATGAACTGTAATGCAAGTATTTTTGACATTAAATGTGAACACAGTCATTTATTTCTAAATAATCATTACCGCTTAACACGTAGTTTATTTTAAGGAAATACTTGTATACTCTGCATAGAAGCCGCTTGATGTAAAGACCTAAAATACTTCAAAGTCCAAAAGCAGTCAACGGTAAGTGTCAAATGTAGAAATTCCGACGCAGGAATAACATTATGGAATTCGAAACAAAGACAAAATAAAAGAGGTGAAAGTTACGAAGCTTCCGAAAATAAACATAAGGTTAAGTTTCTACATTCCCTGTAGGTCAATTTTGGTATGGGTTTTCCTTAATTACAAAAAATTAAACAGTACTTTATACATAAGAAGAGATATGTAGTTGTATAGAATATACTTACGTTTATCCTTCATTGCAGTTGAATTTAAACTTTCGTCTTATAATTCGTTTTATAAGAATATCACTTTCTTCTTATGTATCTTCATAAATGAAAATGCCCTTCATATTGGATTATATTAAATTACAAAATAATAATTATTATTTATTATTGTCAAGATAAATAATTATTATTTATTATTATATTGAAGCTTTGGGCACGCTGTACCTCGGTCTAGTTTAAACAACTAATCGCCTCTAATTATAATGGGTTAAGGCCTACTAACTCAGTAATGCAACTACGTAACAGATGTAGTGATATATATATATATATATATATATATATATATATATATATATTGTGTGTGGCATCCGTCAGTAGAAACGACTATGGATCAGCGCCGTATTAAGATGTTGCCTGTTTGCATCCTTTTGTGTGACTGTAGAGACCAATTCTTGATTTGCATAGTCTGCCACAGCCTTGACATACGAAGGTTGTTATGCAATTTGCCGCTTCGTCCGGCTGTTCCGCCTGTACACTCGCTCTTCTCCTAGCTCTCTTTGCAGCATTTTCAACATGGAGGGTCTTCTCGCTGATGATAATCCCCTGGCGTATCATTTTCCTCCAGGCAGTTCTGTCAGCTGCAGAGGCTTCCCATGTATTCCTGTCCACCGAGAGAGCCTTCATGTCACGCTTGCAGACATCCCTGTAGCGAAGATGGGGTCGCCCCCTCTTTCTTGAGTCTGAGGCAAGCTCGCCATAGAGAAGGTCTTTAGGGATGCGCCCATCATCCATCCTGCGCACATGGCCCAGCCAGCGAAGACGTCGCTCACGCAGTAGGGAGTAAATGGATGGGATGCCCGCTCTCTGCAGAACATCAGTATTACTCACTCTGTCCTGCCATGTGATACCAAGTATCCTACGTATACACCTCATATGGAAGACCTGGAGTTTCCTCTCTTCTGTTGAGTATGTAGTCCAGGATTCACTCCCATACAGTAGAACACTGAGGATGCACGCTCTGTAGACGGTCATCTTGGTGGAGGTGGTAAGGTGCCTGTTATATATATATATATATATATATATATATATATATATATATAAGGAAAATGTTAAAGCATCTCTGGTAAACAAATATGCAAGCGTATAAAAAGACTAAAAGCAATGCAAGAAACCGTGTAGACAACTGAATGAAGGTGATATTGTATTTCATCTTCATATTTATTTCCCAAAACAATCACAAAAACAAATAAGTAAATACGGACTTACTATTTGACATAACTGCGATGGTAGAAATCATTAATATTTCGAAAAGTATATCTCTTTTTCAAAATGAAGTAAACCAAAAGAATGTTGTAAAATAGGTATTTTTGAAGCCTAATTATAATAAACATACATAAATATTACACGAAGTTGCTTTTAGATGGCTCAATATTAGAGTTATAAATATTACTAACAATTCGCCGATTTACAATAAATAGACACTTATTTTATGTTCATTTTAAAACATTCAATTTTATTTGCAGCACCTGCGTACAATTGTTACGGTCCATAGCTAATATATAGAAATTGAATAGTTTATTATATATAAATTTACGAACTGGGCAGCTTATCAGCGAAAAAACATGCAAAGGTCAATTTTTCAAAGTTCCCAATAACTTAGCAGATAGTTATCCCTTCTCAACAGTCCGGTATCCATGATTTAACTCCTATCCCAACGTATCCTATGCGACTCTAGGCAGGTAGTTTCCCATGAACAATATCCAAAGGCTTTTAAAGTAAACTTCCCTTTATTTTACATTATTTATAAATAGTACAAAGGCAAGTGCTATGGTTATTTGTTGTAAGAGATTCACAGCAAGAATTCGTGTTATTACAAATACTGCAACGAAATATTCTGTCTTCCCCTGTGTACCTTACACCAAACGAAATTTCCATGATTTGAATTTATTCTTATCTTCTGAACTCATTACCTAGCGACTGTTTCCATAAAGATTACAGCATTTTCTAATCTAATATCAGCAAATGCTTGTATAAACCATCCTTATTCAGAATCCTACTTGTTTATTCCATTTATCATTTTCAATCCTCTCACAATATTATTCATCATTTAAATTCACAATCGATGTGGGAGATCATTAGAAATGCAGTTTTTAAAGTGACAATAACTGAGAGCTTGTAATAATACCTTTCCTCAATGCCTATTAAAGCATAACCTCTCTAAAAAGTCAAATAAACTTATATGGTTACCCGTCTCTCCAGTGGTTGCCTGTTTGGAATAAGACCATCACATTTCCTTTTTTAAAACTCTTTTTTATGCCCAACCGTATTATAACTTGAACGTAAAAATCTACTATTTAAGATCGTATTTAACAAGGGAGCGTGTACGAGTAGCAAGATGTTTATTCACATTACATTTAAACTTCTATATGTCCGTACAGTCTGTTAAGAGGGGAACACGGAAAGAATTTCAAAGTTTGACAGTCTGATAGAAGAAACTATAAGAATATAATACTTTACGACAGCAGTGAAGGAATGAGGTTTTACTCTTTATTGAGTTGATCAACGGTATATATATATATATATATATATATATATATATATATATACACATATATATATACATCATATATATATATCATATATATATATATATACATCATATATATACGTCATATATATACGTCAAGGGTTACCAAGTGGCGTGAGTGTATCAGAGCATATTCCATTGAAATACTTGTAAAACAGACATGGGGAGGCAACACTGCAGCCATGGGATATGTTGGAGCTATTAGATTTGAGACTCTTTTAGGATCATGTCTAAAAGGGAACTACCAGAAGTAGAAGCACAAAGCCAGATGTGGCAGCAAGATTCCGTAAGAATGTTCTTATGTGTGAGTTATTTTGCTAGCACGTTCGAGAGAACCAATCGTTTTGGCAACAGCGTTGACAATTACCTCAATGTATTTGTTCCAAATAAAGTTACCTGTAAATGCCATTCCGAGAAGTTTAAATGATTAGCTCTCAGTTAGGGCGCTATTTGCCATATCATTCGGTGGTTCAGAATGTTTTCTTTTGTAAGTGTTAAAGGAAAGGAGCTTAGTCTTAGTAGCATTAAATGTTACTATCTATTTACGGCTTCTTTTCACTTCGAATCGAACGTCGTTTTCAAAGGTATCTGACATTGCCTTTGATGTGCGTAAAAACTAATAATGTGGAACAATCATTTAGGAGGAAAAATATATTTCCAAGTTCAACTAGTTTAATATTCTCATGTTTTTAACATCCTCGGCCACACCTGCATAAAGTGTGGATATGTTTATGGTGTGAAAGGGTGTGTAAGCTGTTATATGTGTGTAATGGGTTGAGTGAGTACGTAATATATTAAAATAAAGTAGTGTGTGCGTGAAAGGATTTACAAGCTTAGAATTTAGATATTGGTCGCCGTGGAAGGCGGCTGCGTATTGCGTGAGATGGGGCCGGTGTTGATACCTAAGACTAATAATATCTCCACATCGTTTTATTTAAAGTTAATACTCGAAAATGATTTTTATATTTACTAAAAATATCGATCTTATTTGCATTAAACAAAATCCCACCCTTTCACAGTAGAGATCCCTAGATACGCAAATACCCCCGACAAACCCGACAAGCAGTACAATCACATCCCTTCACAGTTTAGATCCCTAGATATAAGAGAGCCTTCTACTCCAGTAGTTTCTTCCCCAGAACCGCTAGACTTTGGAACTCCTTTCCGGGACCCTGCTTCCCCAACTGCACTGACATGCAGAAGTTCAAGTGTAACGTGAACCGACATCTTGCTGCCCAATTCCCTACATAGTACCCCTGCAGCTTATATTCCTGATAGTAGTCCCCACCTTCATCAAAGTGGCGATGTGCCTTGTTTGGGGTGAAAATGTAATTAAAAAAAAGTTATACTTCTTTGATTAACTAAATTATTTTTTCGGGAAGAAATGTAATTTTTTTTAACAAATTTTATATTTCTTCTTTTTTGTTGTTAAAAGATCCTCTGTCACAGGTGGCTGAAGTGTGAATGTTGGTACGGACGTGAAAGGGTGTGCAAGCTGTTGAGTGTATGTCTTGTTTATGGTTTTAGCTGTCTACGTAATATGTGAACATAAGTTCGGACGTGTGTGGACGGGTATGTCATGTTTGGATGCAGATATGGGACGCCATGGGAGGCTGCTGGGTATTGCATGAACGTAGTAGCCGGTGTTTATACTTTAGAATATCCGCGTCGTTTTATTAAAGGTTAATTCTTAAAAAGATTTTTATCTTTACTTAAAATATCGACTTTATTGTACGTCAACAACAGTGTTTGAAAGGTTTAAAGAATTATTGTAAATTGCCATAAGTTAAAAGGTCATAAAATCGGTAACATGCTTTTAAGGTGTATTTCTATAAGATCTTTACGTTTACCGCATTTAAATTCAACACAAATCAGTCATTAGCAGAAATGAATGTTTTACACTGTATAAACGTTTTGATTATTACAAACTTACAATGTATTATTTGATTTTTAAATTTACAATTATTTTTAATGTATGAACTGTCATCTAAGCTTCAGGCACTCTCCCATCGACAAAATGTTGCATCCTTCTGCCTGTTTTACACGTATTTTAATGGTAGATGCTCCGACGAACTACAAGCACTTGTACCCCCTCGACATAAACCTGGCAAGCAGCAAGATTCCACCCCTACATAGTAATAGTCCCTAAATGTAAGAAAGCCTTTTACTCCAATAGTTTCTTCTCCAGAACTGTTAGACTTTGGAACTCTCTTTCGGGATTCCACTTTCCCAGCTGTACTGACATGCAGAAGTTCAAGTGTAATGTGAACAAATATCTTGCTGCTCGTCTTCCTACATAGTATCTCTGGAACTTATGTCCCCGATAGTAGCTTCCTACATCAAAGTGGGACTGTGCCTTCTTTGGTGTGAAAACGGGAAAAAGGGCAGATATTTATGAAGAGTGATAGCAATGCAAAAAAAAACAAACAAAAAAAAACAGAATTGTAAAAGACAGTATAGATAAAGATACACACTTTTGAAAAGGAAATTTGACATATTAACCTTCGAAAATATATTTAGTTTTCAAAAGGTATCCCATATATTGAATCAGAAAATATGGAAAATTATTGCTAAATATTAAAAAGAAAAAAATATATCTAGAATAATGTCACATGGTTTTTGCAAAATAAGTATAGTTTTACGAATATGCGAATCCTATTGTTTGTAATTGTTAACGTTTTCTTTCCGATTTTCTGCATTGATATTATCTTCATAAATATACATGATTGTTTTAAACAGCAATGCTTCAAGCAAACTACATCTCTCCTTTATTTTGAATGTATTGCAAGTACGAATGTGAGTGTTAAATTTATAATTTAACGTTTTTTGTTGGTGAATTTTGCATCGTTGGCTACTATTAAGCTCAACTATTACATTCTAGACGTTTTAGTTTTTTTAAAAGAAAAACAAAAGTGATAGCCCGTTGACTTGGAATGAGTGCTGTTGCCAAATTTAAGGTTGAATATTATTACATTTGTTCGCATTTTTGCATTGAATTCTAATCGCTATTACTGATTACTATGCATCGAACGGATACCTTAATACTTAGTCTGCCACATTTTATCATAACAAAATCTACACAACATTTCAACCAGATTGGGTCGGTAGTTTCTGCAAGAGTAAATGTGATATTATAGAGATTAATCAATAACTTTGTATCGAACTAATTTGTTGCACCATATCATAATAAATGTCCATATTAAATTTCCGCCCGATCGGCGTTTTTCTCGATAAAAAGTGGGAAATACTAATCTCTTATAATCTCTATCAACATCTAACTGTACTCTAAGAGATATTATGATACTTATTGCGATGCTTGCTAGTATAAGTAAAGTTCATACAAAATTTCATCTAGGTCGTCACGTTGGTTTCCGAGAAAAAGTGGACTGAAATATAATATAGGTAGACTTTTATTAGAGCCCTCACATGTTTTATTGCCGGCAATTTTATACAGAAACAATCTATAAACAATACTTTTTACATAACTGATAGATGGGTCTCACAAAGGTACCCCATAAAGGGCGAGAGGGGACCTGGCAATAATGGTAACTAAGGGATGGCACGTTCAGTAATTGATAAGAGTTGGGAAATAGTGGACGCAGAAAGGAAGCTACAATGTGTTAGAGAAACTGAATTTCAAATTGATGGTGTTAGGTTTATACAGATACCTTGCTCAAGAGTTGTAAAGTGACATACCGTTCGAATCTCGTTCGTTACAATTAAAGCATCTCTCGGAGCTCACGCTGTTGGATACCGTTGAAAAGAAATAAACAAACAAAAATACACAAATGCGGGTCGGCATTTTTTCTTTTTTTAAAAAGCATTTTTTACCGTTACTCGACACCACTTAAAAAGTCTCTCGTTTCCACATGTCCCTCTAATTTGACAGACTTTCTCTTTCTTTCAACCGAACGCTGGCTACAGCCAGCCCATTCTCGCCTTCACTTTATACGTCCATCTTCTTCGACGTCGATCTTGTTTCTCTCTAACAAAGTTTTTCCTTTTCTGTTTCCTTTTCTCATATGCGTTTTGTTACAGAGTGTAGTGTAGTGTAGTGTGGTGTTTAGTTCCATGCTAAAGAAAAAGTTCATTTTACCACGTCGAACCAGAATGGTCTTGGAAATAATGATAAGTTAAAGTTCTTAAACTGAGGCATCACCATCAAATCTAATTGAAACAAATAGCCAGGACAACAGTATATAAAAAGGCAACTAAGTCATAATGATAAACAGACGTAAGATTTACAGAGGAATATGTTAGCAGATGAGCGAGTTGTCTATTGAAATTTCATTTAAATCTCTGCGTGTCCGTATCGTCAGGGAAGCAGGAAAAAGAATGGAATGCCACAGTTTAGCAGTCCAAGGGAAGAAAGTATTACCATAGAAAGCTTACTGACATCTAGGGATCTCTACAGTGAAGAGATGGATTTTGCTGTGAGACAAGTTTGTCGAAGAAGTACTAGTCAAACGCGTTCATCAAAGTACGTTCCATTAAAATACTTGTACAAGAGGCACAATAATAAAATATTGCCGTCATGAGACAAGGGTTCTACCTTGATTGATAGCGCGGGTCGTATTAGATTGATACTCTTTTTAAAATTCTGTCTAAGAGAGAAAGTCTAGCAATAGATGCCCCAGCATTTATAGTTTTCCGCTGAAATATGTGCACATTTTTGCTAGTAGAACTTTTAGCAAAGATTATCAATAACTTTTTAATCATGAGCGATTTTATTGGACATTTCACAATTAATGAATTGTCTGTTCAGGGTCTATCCTGGGCCCAACTCTATTCCTGATCTACATCAATGATCTCTCAAAACACATACTTAAATCATTCGTTGGCATCTATGCTGATGACACGACCATCTATGGCAACACATCAAAGGCCGTAAATGACAAAGTTCTCTCTAATTCTCTCTCCTCTGATCTTGAGCGCGTGGTACAATGGGTGAAGATGTGGCTGGTCACTTTTAATGCATCCAAAACCAAGTTTCTATCTTTAAACCATCAACGCTCTGATCCCCATCTGTCATCAATTGAAATGGATCGCTCTCGTCTTGGGGAGGCTCCATGTTTTGACAAGCTTCTGGGTTTGATCTTTACTCCTGATCTGAAATGGAACACGTACATCAAATCTGTTGCCTGGGACGCTGGGAAAATGGTGCGATCCTTCTACCGCTCCAGAAGATATCTCACCACTGATGCAATTCTCTATGTGTATAAAAGCCAAGTACGTCTAAGGATGGAGTACTGCTTCCACATCTGGGCAGGATCTGCTAAAAACACCCTATCCTGCCTTGACAGAGTACAAAATAGACTTCGTGGTTTGGTGGGGAATGGCCTTTTCTCTTCCCTGCAGCCTCTCTCCCGCAGAAGAGACGTTGCGAGCCTGTCTTTGTTTTATCGTTATTTCCATGGCAAATGCTCGTCTGAGCTCCAAATCTTTCACGAGAAACACCCGTCCGGCTGAAACTACTGTCAATAATTTTCCCCACTCTTTATCTGTGCCTAAATACAAACGTAGATTCCATGAGCAGAGCTTCTTTCTCAGAAGTGCACGATTGTGGCATTCTCTTCCGTTCGCCTGTTTCCCACCTGACTACAACTTGGATGTCTTCAAATCCAACATAAACAAATTACTGACAAACCGCCCCCTTAAGTAAGACACTCTATCAAATCTCTAATACTAATGATTGCTACAATACTATCTCATTGATTACTGTACACGCAATAAGCCTTATCCATGAGTGGCCTCTGGGCCTTGATAAGTGGTGACTCCGATGTAAAAAAAAATCGTTTCACGAAAATTCAAAAACAAGATTCGAGATATAAATTATGCATTAAAACACTTTTTCACTTAAAAATAACACCAGTCGAACTGAGCATGTACATCGAATGTACGTATATCTCTGAAAGATTCACAAATAATATGTAAAAATCGGATGATGAATCTATCATAATTCTAAGTAAAAAAATGGAAATAAATATTTGTGCCAAAAAAAAAAAAAAATTAAAATATAAGCCTGACATATTTGGATTTTTATTAACAAATCAATGACTTTAATATTTTTAATTCATTCAATGTTTGTAAATTTATATTTACAACTTCAGCAAATTTCTTATTTTGGATTCTAAAAAATTGTATGATTACAAAAATCGAGTTACTATACTTATATATAAACAGGGTTTTCCAGTATTCAAAATGTTACCGGACAAAAACTTTATTTTCATTCCTCGCTTTCGTTGCGATAAATCGAGTTACTATATTTACATATGGCAACTTGATTCTTATTTTCCACAAGTTACATCGAAAACAAGTAATTTAGCCCATCGTGACAATTCTGAACATACAAATGTATTCCAACAAGATTTAAATCAATATATGCAGCGCAAGAGAGCTAAAAACGAACGTGTAAATCACTATATGAGTACAACTTTCCAAAATTAGTAGAAACGTAGGTAATCTATGATATAAATCTACCCTGCCTGTTTAAATGTATGTATGTATGTATGTATGTATGTATGTTTGACCTAAATGTTTTGACAGAGGCGACGGATTTTCACAAGATCGGTATCATTTGCAAGCACAACGTTTCAAACGATAAATATCGAAATATTGACCAAAAACATTGATTTCTTCACCCTTAATTGGGCACTTTTCTACAAGGAGGGGTCGCTTTTTTCGACAATATTTTCGAAAGTCATCCCTCCTTTTGATTGACTAGCCTTTATGCAAACCTTCGCCATTTCCGGTTTGGCGATAGATGCAACGGCAAAGACATGACGTTTTTTCACATTCTTTTCCTCCTTCGCGGTATGAGTTGAAGCCTACCTGCCTACTACCACTTTTTTCTGCTCAACACACACTTTCAAATACACGGACAATGCCGAGCAACCAGGATTGTCTATTATATAAATCTCAGCCGTCTGCCTAAAACTTTCGACAGAGGCGACGGATTTTCACGAGATCAGTATCATTTTGAAGCTAGACCCTTCGGACGACAAATATCGAAAAATTGGCTCAACATATTAATGCATTCATCCTTAACTGGGCACTTTTTTACAGAAGGGTCGGTTTTAATACCGATATTTTCGAAAGTTACCTCCTCTTTTCGATTGATTAGCATTAATTTAAACCTTCCCTACTTCCGGTTTGGCGATGGACGCAACGACAAGACATCAACTTTTTTTCATGCTTTCTTCCTCCTCCGCGGTACGGGTTCGAGCCTGTCTGCTGTCACATTTTTTTTTTCTCAACGCATACCTCCAAATACCCGGGCAACATCATAAATATACACCGGGATACCATTTCATATCAATTGATACGAACAAATAATCTATGTGAGATCAATATTTATGAGGTGCCTTCAATAAGTTTCCAGACTTTTCTGTACAGGCATTTAAAATTGCTATAAATGTTGTAAGATGACTGGCCAATCTTTGATTTCAGATTCAAATGAACATGTACAGCAGGAGTTGGGTTGCACCTTATGAAACAGCTGGTGAATTTTAAAAAATTTAATCTGGACATGAGGACAAATTAGATGAACGATATGCAATAAAATTCTGGTTTAAACTTGAAAAAAATGCCACAAAAACGTGTGGAATACTTTAGACTGTATTGAACAATCTTGTCTGAATTAAGCGTATTTTTTGATCAGAAATACACGGAATGATGAGTGGTGTGGGAGGAATAAGGAAATCAGAAGACCAGACTAAATTGGCCAAATAAGAGTTTCATGGGTAAGAAAAGTCGTGTGTATATCAAGACAGTAAGTGCCATTATACCTGATGAACCGATGATGCAGAATATTAGCGTGAAGTTTGTCTTAAGGGTTTTCAGAGAAGATCAGAAAGAAGCACGGAGACAATTTCTCACCATCCCTTATAGTCCAGATGTTACAAATCCACCCATAAACTTATAATGATCCCTTTATTTTGACAACCCGGGAATGATCTACACGCACTGGGTTCCCACTGGACAGACAGTTAACAAGAAATACTATGTTGAGGTTTCACAAGGGATAAGAAAGAGATTCCGCCGGAAAAGGCCAGCACTCTTCAAATTGGGTCAGTGGCAATTCCACCGGCATAATGCATCAGTCTAGAACTCCATCTTTGTCACTGACTATTTGACTAAGATGGGCAAGTTCCTTACTTTCCTATAATCCGGACCTTGCCTCCTGGGACGGTGTCGTTATGAGACAATTGAGGAAATGGAGAGAGGATGCAGCAAGGGTCATTGACATGCTCACATAAGTGGAATTCCATACGGCCTTCCAGAAATTGTTGAACCGGTACAAATACATTACAACCGGGAGGGGGGTTAGTTTGAAAAGGACTAGAGTTTCATGTGATCAATCAAAGTGCACATATGAAAAAAAAAAACTGGAAACTTATTGAATTTATTTTTACATTTTCATAACAATCAACACTGGTTTCCTAAATATTTAAGCAATCCAAATTATAGTACGCCAAAAGAATTATCCAAAATATTCAAACAATAAAAACTTCAACTAAATTTCGCAAAATATTTTAGCAAACAAAAAATTCCCATAAATATTTAAATAATCAAAATTATTGACCTGTTACATAATTCTCTAAAATTTTGTAAACAATCAAAATTATAGTACTTCAATAACATTTCCCAAAATATTTAAACAATCAAAATTATTGACCTTGCACTTAATTCTCAAAAATTTTAAACAATCACAGTTATTGCAATTAAATAACGCTTTCTAAAATATTTAAAAAATCAAAATTACTGAACTTCAACAAAATCACTCAAAATATTAAACAATTTTATTGTACTTCAATAGCATTTCCCAAAATATTTAAACAATCGAAATTATTGACCTTTAATGTAATTCCCTAAATTTTTAAGCAATTAAAATTATTGTATTTTAATGATATTTTCCAAAATTTGTAAAGAATCAAAATCATTAGAATTAATGAAATACCCTAAATATGTAATATTTAATGTATTAAAACCATAAAACCCCACGAAAACATGCATAGAACACATATTTCAAATAAAAATAAAACGACTTAACTGTTTATTTTTGTTGATAATACATTTCTTACTATATTTTTGTCTCATTCCTATTAGTCTTTGGTATAAATCGGCAAGAAAGGGTTAGCGTCAGAGTTCTTCCTTATCTAATGTCATATGTTTGTTTTACGTCGATATCTTCGTGGCTAACTCCACTGTCCAAATGTCCGAGGTGATAAAGAAAGTGTTACGCGAAATCAGATATGTAAATGTACACCGAAAAATGTATATGCAACCAAATGTATATTTGAATTCTTTTGTATGATTTGTATTTATATAAGTGTTGACTGCTGCGAAAAAAACTGACATTTATGAAGCAACCAAGTTATCAATAGATCCTTTATTCATTTCTGGACAATACAAGAGTATTAGTTGCACTCAACACAATAAACACCTTGGACCGCTTATAAAAAGAGGAAAAAGAAACTGATTGCAAGTAAAAAAAAAAAAAACAACGTTTTTCTAAAGATAAAAAAAAAGAAATTGAAATATAAATTCTTTTCTAAATGTGACAAAATTGAAATAAATTTTTTAACCGTTTGTTTCTGTAGCAAGTATCTCAATCTTGCGATCTATTTTTCCTCTCGATCTATGTGGGGTTTTATTTCTCGAGATTTTTTTCCATTTAATGGTCAACCACTGGCACCAATTCTGTAACCACATGTGCCCCTGCTCGACGAGGATCGCTTGCCCCAAATGTTGTTTCCATTATTATATTTTACTGCATCTTTGCTTCTGTCCGTGTCGTTGTCTCTTGCATAGAAAGGAGGGCACAGCTATTCACAAGAATGAAAATAGTTAAATACAAAAAACAGAAACGCACCCACATTCTGTACTTATCAGTCTAGCTCTGTTTGTGCATTTGCGTGCGTGTAAAAATCGAGCCTGTGAACAATAAAGTTCAAATGTATATCTACTGTTGAGTCTTCATTCATCGTCAAGTTATATCGATATCTCCGTCCACCCTTAAGAGATAATGGATACCCCTTGTAAGAGTAACTGTGTGTGTAATTATGAAGCAATGGTTGCATAATTCCCTACCACACTTCTCCTTAATCGGCATTGTTTGAGTCTAGTGGCAACTAAAAGTCCAGGATGAAACAATGCCGAGATAAGCGGAAAGCATATACAACACCTGGTATTCCCAAATGGTCATCCATTTTAGTACTGACTAGGCTCAATGTTGTTTAACTTCTATGATTGAACGGAAACCGCCGTGTCAACGTGAATTATACTGTATATAAGTCAAACTATAACCTAAGTTCTGCTGTGCCCAACGTAAAACTGTCTTCAAACGTCGCAAACTCAAGACTGTCCGCAAACTTTTCTTAACTGTCATAAACGGTCACAAAACTCGTTGCCACACCTAAAACTGACCGTAAACCAACTATATATATAAGCCTGATGAATCCTAGCGTGGATGAAACGCGGAATATTCTGTATAGCTTAATTGCCATGTACACTATTCTAATCCCTTATACCTCATTTAGGTATCCAACTCTGCCCACTTTACCGAAAGCAATTAAAATTTTTTTTTGTCTTTTATTTTATTTTATATTTGTTTATTTTGTTATTTTTTTTATTGGTTCTTCTTTTTTTGTTCTTTTTACTTCATCCTTCACCCTCTATCCCTTAAATATATTGCATGTGCCTTGGACGTTGCCTTTATCTGTACCCCTTAATTTCACTCAACTTCTAGTTCTTCTTCTTCTTCTACTTCTTCTTCTTATTATTATTATTGTTAATATTATTATTTTTATTATCGTCGTCATTGCTGTTATTATCGTTACTATCACCATTATTTTTATTGTCATTATTATTACTGTTGTTATTATTAATATTATTATGGTTAATAGTATATTCCCTCTATTACTCCACCACGCCAATCATCCATATCCAAAAATCTATTTTTGTCCTATTAGACCTCTCCAAAGAATTTGCCACCCTATCTCTTTACCAATTCCTTATAAAAAAGAAAACATAGAAATATTGCCACATATTACCTAGCATATTATACTCTGAAATCCAATATCATAGCCGTATAACAATCCACCCAGACCCACCCCTTTCGCCTTAAATCACTACCATAATATCCCTCCCAAAATTATACACTACTTCATAGTGCTGTTGTCATCTCGCTTGCATCTGTAAAAAAAATATCCCTCCTTAGATAATAGACACCTTACACGCCGTTAAAATCGAACCACCACACATCCAGCTAAGCCCCAACTTTAACCCTAAAACATTTACTACATACACTTAAGACGACGATAAAGACTCCATACACCTTTCTGCACTACACTATATATAATACGCTCCTCTTTTATTTAGAATTCGACCCCCTCCCCTACATCATTTATAATTTTAATTAGTTTTGATCTATTTCGTCCCTAATGAATCCAACGCTAGACGCCGCATCCTCACTATGCTACCTAGCACCTTTTCTACTCCTCTGATGAGAAGCATTAGGCTTCGAAATGCCTTGGTATAAAGCGTCCCATCTATCCCCCAACTAATTGATTGTATCCCCTTATTGAATAAATGAACCAATCTATATCCACCAATATGTAGTTTTTGTGTCTTCATTTCCCACTCCTATTGTTTTCATATATATATATATATATATATATATATATATATATATATATATATATATATATATATATATATATATATATATATGTTCAATCTTTTGTTCGCCACACCTTGACAAGCAATGTAGATTAATTTGTTTAACTTGATAAACAATTATCTCTTTCCATTCTTGTGCTGATAAACTTATTTCTTCTTTTTTGTTATATGCTTCCTCTGTTTTGTTTATTAATTTATTTTTTACTTGTATTAAAATTAGCAGTAGAAACATATTATAGTTGCACATTATATAATAAACATCGATTTTTTCATTGTCTTGCCGGAAAGTGTATATAGGGACTGCTTGTCAGTAAAACGCTTAATTTTTTGCTAAAGGTCAAAAATTGAAATATACATTCGTTTTGCTGTTCATTTCCTTAACGTATTTGTTTGAATATATTAAAATCTAAGCAAACTAACGAAGATTTTACAACATTTGACAATACACAACCTGCTTTTTTATATACACAGTGGAACGATAAAATTGTCGGCCTAGAAAAGACGAAATGCTTCGATTTCCGTGTGATGAAACCGGGTTTCTTTTTTGTTTGATAGTTGGGTACAATCCCAAGAGCAATAATACTTCTATCATATTTGGAAGTGACACAATGTTCAACGAACGAGGTCGGAGATTTTCCGCTGTACAACTCATGTTCTCTACCCATCCGAGATTTGACAACAGGACCATTGCCAACACACTCCAAATGCAAATCCGGACGGTTAAAAGTTTGAGAGCACAACTCAACGAAGTTTCTGGACACGGTTATTATGTTTGGTGCGGTTTAAAGTAAGGGTCACATCATGCCACCTCACATTTCGAAGTCGGATTGAAACTAAACACCAAAGTGTACCTGGATGTATTTAAGAGTGTGGTGATACATGGTGCAATAAGGTGGCCGCTAGTAGATCCTGGGTGTGGCAGCAAGATTCGACGCTAGGCCAAAAGTCAAGTAACCCAGGCTTGGCTTCAGAAGGAGTCCTACGACTTTGTACCCTTCTCTCATTGCCCCCTCCTCCCTCGACCTTACCAAACTGGACTACTTCATTTGGTCATACGTCGACAATACAACCAACATGACCTCCCACAACATCAAAGCGAGCCTGATCGTCGCCGGCCGCCGAGTATTTGCCAAGCTCCCGCTGGCTCTTGTGGAAAATTCATGCTCCTAGTTCCGGACCCATACTGAGGTGATGTTGGAGGCTAAAAGCGGCTACGTTGAATAGATGCAAGCATTACTAAATAATCAAGTTACTGAATTGATTTTTTTTCAATAAAAGTTTTAAAATAAAGATGTAGTGTTGTTTTCTTTAGGGTGGCAATTGTATCGCTCCCTCCTGTATAAATAAGTTACTTTGTGACATTTTAGAATCTTCCTAAAATGTTAGGAAATGAAAACAAAGATGAAAAACTATATTAAAAACAGAAAAAGCAAAACGAAATTATAGTAGATTAATAGAAAGACAGCGCGGAAAAATTGTTAACCAATGGTTACAAACGCTACCTAAAATCAAACAGTTAATCAAGTTGTGGCGGTAACTTGAACATCAAGTTAAATATATTTAGAGGTTTTTATGGATGTATTTATGCGTGTGAGTGGGTTTTGTCGTAGTTTACAACAGTTAAAGCTTTCGGCAATCTTAATTTGCGATCGTCGACAACAGTTTACAGTTGGGGCAGTTATACGCAAATTGTGGTTCGGGGCATGTGGCACTTTATATTTAGATGATATCACATACACACATAAACACACATACACACACATACACGCATACACACATACGCATACACATACACACATACACACACATACATACATACACACACATACACACATACACACACGCACACACATACACACATACACACATACACAAACACATACACACATACACCCACATACACACACATATGCACACACGATACAACGGATATCTACAGAATGTGTTTTCTTTTGCTTCTCTTGAGTTTTTTTTTGTACCTGTGAACGAGTGCTAGACCTTGGCAGTCAACAATATGTAAGAGACAACAACATGATCGGAAGGGCCATGGTGCGGTGGGGACCACAATTGTTGTCGAGAGAAACTTGGTTGTACAAATTTATACTAAAAATAAAGCATTCTAAAATTCACGGGATATATACATAATAAAGCCGGCGCACATTTTCCATTCCGTAAAAAAACATTGTAGTTTTGCAAGCGCATAAATACAATATAATCAGACTATTGCCGTTTTTGCGCAGCTTATCGCTCCCTTCCTTCTGTTATTAATTGTTATTTACTGAATACTTTAAAAAACAATTTAAATCGTAAATTGTTTTTAGAGTATACAGTCTAACAATAAATTTGATTGTAAATTTCAACTCATAGTTTTAATTTTTTTTCTTTTATAATATATAATATAATATATGAGCTCTACTTTTAATTGTGTGTATTGAGGGTTTTTATTTGGTTGGGATTGGTATTTATACCAGATTGAAGTTTACCATAGCTTGAAGCAGGTAAACACTGCATCCCCATTTGGTTTCATGATATATATATATATATATATATATATATATATATATATAGTTAGTTAATTAGTTAATTAGTTAGTGATAAATCGTGATATATTCTCATAAGTTATAATGTTGTTCGTTAATAAATAAGAATAAGTTTTAGGCTCGTAAAATCCATACTAGAATTATTTGCAAAGACCCGATCTGTTGCAGATAACGTCTTTGGTATACTCCAGTTGAATAATACAGATTATCAATCCTCATAGAAAAAATACAGAAACTTTTTCTTCGGTATGTAAACAATTCGCCAGATCTATTAATAAAAGCAGTATTACATTTTGCAGAATATGTGAAGCTGTAGTCACCGGAAACTATAATCAGCTTCAAGATAATCTCAATGCTTTCAAACTAGGATTTATCTATGAAATCTTATTAATCTTACAAGCAGTCACTTCTTATTGTGCTCTCCTCTTGCTCATCGGTTTTCCACATCAACATCACAATATCATCGCTAATGCGTAGAAGTTGGGTACAGTGTTGGACACCTTCGTCAAATCAACGTGTAATCGTATCAAGATGATGAACAAATCTAAGTAAGCTTGTATTATCTGGATTATACTTATTTTAGGTGTTATTTGCAAAAATTTCGGTCGATGTGACCTTCGACCTTCCTCAGGCTTTAAGGTTGCCATGTTTTTAATTAAATAATCTACATCTTGTTAAAATAAACTGATAACATAGGACACACGCACGATTAAACATACTGAAACCAGCACTTCTTCCGTACATGTTATGTTTCTAAATCATAATAAGTTCGAAATTATACCCCCCTAGCGTTCCTTGATAAGTCACTTTATAATCTGTGTAAACTTACTTTCAAATAAGTTAAAAAAATTCTAAACATTTTTCCTACAAAAACAAAATGGATCGAGGGGGCACAAGTGAAACGAGTTCATCAGAACACATTTCATTAAAATATTTGTAAAACAGGCATAAAGATGCAACATAGCCGCGATGTGACGGGGGTTGGAGCTTAGTCGACAAAGTGGGACCTGTTAGATTGAAGTTGTACTTGAATTTTAATTAGAGACACCGATTTTCCGTAGTTTTCTAGTAATGACACAATTAAATGAATAAGGATATTGTTTGCTTTATCGACCCATGTTTCTTCTTAGACAATTGTCAATTGTAAGTCTTTAAGAAAAATATATATATAAATCAACAATATTTTAAACGCCAGCTGGAACCGTCTAAAGACAATTATCATATCTCCAACAATGACTGTTGACTATTAAACGAAAATGGCACCCGGAGTTACTACACAGTCCAAACTCTATGCACTAAGTCTGTCAGGCGTTGTGCACGACGTGAGATCAAACAGTGAAACATATTTGAAAAAAAATCAATATACATGTAATTTTGTGTATTCAATGTATTCAGAAGCAATCGCACAGCCGCAAAGTTTTGAATAGACAAACGAAAAGGTGACATGTTGTATATTAGTAGGTGATAATTCTGTATTAATTAAGAGCCAAACATTTAAAAGTTAACGAAAAACTATTTCTATGCTTGGTTTTAATTTCAATTAAATTCTAAGTTATTAAACTATCTTTATTTGAGTTGCCCAGCTTTAATACGCTTTAATATATTTTGATATACACTTTAATAAATTTTAATAATTTAATGTTATATTGTACCTAATATAGAGTAGTGTGTCTAAAACTAAATAATAACTTAAGTATCATAAATTAGCATCTAAACTGAAAAAAAATTGGTCTACGGACGCGTTGTCTGTCGATGCAGCTACCAAAAAATAGACACGAAAGGTTTAATATTAAGCGAAGAAATGAACTGAATTTGGGAATTCGCAAAAAGATATAACAATATGCCTTCAAGTCGAAATGAACATTTTTTGCAACTCGCCAACATATATTTTTAGACGTTATTCATTCATTCAAACAAAAATTTCACACGTTATTAAGCATCGTTGCTGTGAGATAACTATTTCCTGTTCGTTTAAGTGTTACTATGAAAGCAGTCGTTTAAGAGTTTATCGGTTAAATATGTATACGCATATAAACAGACACACGCATACATCAATGATTTTATTTATATAGGCAGAATAATACACATTATTAATACATATTTATTTAAGGCAAATTCTTTTTAGCTGTTGTTTCGATTTTTCGAATTGCTACTTATATTACGAAAACTCAGAATAAAATAAATAGAAATATTTCGAATTGCTACTTATCTTAATAGAAATTTTAGACAATTCAAAACGGAAAAGAGGTATGATTTATACCAAATTGATGGTTGAATTTCAAACGGACATAACAATACTTACTTTACTGCACATTATCATAAGAAAGCATTATACAAAATCTCAACTATAATTTCTGAGAGAACGTGGATCAACAGACAGACAAACAGACTAAGAAAAATATAATATATGTGTGCGTGTATGTAAAACGCTGTCGCTTGAGTGGAACCACATTGCCTCACCAGTGTGGCTAACAACGAGAGATTCAATCAGGAAAAACTGGAACCGTTCGCTAATCGCTATAATTCTAATTACTAAAGCTATACATCCACTAGTAGATACCAGGATGGATGTATATATGTGTTGGTTCAATAATAGATTGAACGCAACGAACAAACGAATATAGATTTAATGAATAATTGTTTTGGTTAAGATTGGTTTCCGAGCGAGGATAAAATGTCATGTCGCTTTAAGATTTGACTCAATAACAAAAACATGTCAAACAAGCGGTTTACCCCACCTATCCCAAACAAAAACTGTGCTTGAAAAGCATAGTTGAGGCTAGCAAGTTTGGCATAAACGGTTGACCAATCATCTTCTAGCGAGAATTGTTGCAAACGTTTAATGGTGGATGGAAGGACATCGCAATTCCCTAACCAACCACCTTCTTAGAATAAAGTGCACTGCACAGTCGTTCTTCGTCAGTCAGACAGTGCGACTGAGAGAATTTTTCATCGATTGAATGACATTCCCGTTAAGGCTTTTGGGCATAAAGCAGATCAGTTCCCTAAAAATATGCAGAGGAAAGAATCTTCAGATATTTCAGGGATTCCTGAAACCTCTCCGAGAAATCATAACTCAGAAGCCCAGGACAGAACTGTTAACCAGCAAAAGATATTTCTCCGTCATTGAAAAAAGACCATAAGTTAGCTTGGATGTGATATCCGGCTGATAGAAACCTCAGAAAAGCGAACCTCCAATATTTTCTCCAGTATAAGAAAACACGCTATGTGATATACAAATATCTGTACGTGATGTTGCCAAGCTAATCCAAAACTTTGATTCCAATAAATCAACCGGCCCTGACGGTATTCCAATAATAGTACTCAAAAGACTTCAACCAGAACTAGCGCCCATACTTACAAAACTGTTTAAACGTTGTCTTAAGGAGGATTGCTTCCTATCACACTGGAAAATCATATCAGTATGCCTTGTATTTAAGAATTAAGGTGATCGCTCATCTCCTTCTCAGTACAGGCCCATAAGTCTCCTGTGCTTGATGAGTAAGTTGCTGGAATCTGTTTTAAATAGAGAACTAATCAACCATCTCAGCAAAAATAACCTTCTTAGTGACACAAAATATAGTTTCCGTTCTGCAAGATCTACAGCAGATGTGCTTACAGTTATATCTCATAGGATTAGCGAATCTCGCGACGGAGGCTACCTTTCTAGGGCAGTTGCTCTTGACATATCAAAACCCTTTGATAGAGAATGGCATAAAGGTTTACTTCACAAGATCTCCAGCTATGGTATAACTGGCAATGTCTTCTCAATTATTAAATCATTCTTTTCTGATAGGTTCATAAGAGTAGTGGTTGATGGACAGAAATCAGAAGCTCTCAGTATTAATGCTTGAGTCCCTCCTGGGTCCAACTCTCTTCCTGATCTACATTAATGATCTTCCAAATCACATCCTTACATCATTCGTAGACATTTATGCTGATGACACTACTATCTCTGGTAGCACATCTAAGATCGTAAACGACCAAGTTCTCTCTGATTCTCTCTCCTCTGATCTTGAGCAAGTGGTTCAATGGTGAAAGAGGTGGCTGGTTATTTTTAATACATCTAAAACAAAGCTTTTATCTTTACATTATCGACACTCTGATCCCCATCTCGCATCAATTGAAATGAATGGCTCGTCTTGGGGAGGCCTACAGTTTTGACAAGGTTCTGGGCTTGACCTTTACTCCTAATCTTTAATGGAACACATACATCAAATCCGTTGCCAAGGCCGCTGAGAAAATTGTAAGATCCTTCTCTCGATCCAGTAGATATCTCACTGCTGATGCAATTTTCTATATATATAAGAGCCAGGTACATCCAAGAATGGAGTACCGTTGCCACATTTGGACAGGAACTGCTAAAAAGGACTTTTCCTGCCTTGAATATAGTTCAAAATAGACTTCGTTGATCGTAGGGGATGTCCTTTTCTCTTCTCTGCAACCTCTCTCTCACAGAAGAGATGTTGCGAGTTTGTCTATTTTCATGGCAAGTGCTCGGCTGAGTTTCAATCTATGGTCCCCCCTCGCCAAACTTTTATGAGGAACACCCGTCTAACAGAAAACACTATCACTAATTTTCCCACACTCTTTATCTGTGTTTAAACCTGAACGTAGATTCCATGAGCTAAGCTTCTTTCTTAGAACTACCCGCTTATGGAATTGTCTTCCGTTTTCCTGCTTTCCAGCTGACTAAAATATGGTTGTCTTCAAGTCTAACGTAAGCAAGTTTTTGATGAGCCATTCTATTGAAGTTAACAAATTTACCAAACTCTAGGCGTTTTCGCAACAACTACGAAATGGTTAATATTTTGTTGGTCATTTAATATTTTGTTAGTCATTTGATATTTTGTTGGTCATTTGATATTTTGTTGGTCATTTGATATTTTGTTAGTCATTTGATATTTTGTTGTTCATTTAATATTTTGTTAGTCATTTGATATTTTATTGGTCATTTGTTATTTTGTTGGTCATTTGATATTTTATTGGTCATTTGTTATTTTGTTGGTCATTTGATTTGATAAAATAGTGAACTTAGTACTATGTTATCTGTTCGATGCACAGTTGAGGTGGATAGGGATTGAGATCGATTCGTATTCAATTCAAACTGAGAAAAAATTTAACCATAATCATCGAAATCTTACAGCTAGAGGTCTGTAAAAGTCGAGAATGCTTCTATTCTAATATTTCTTCTCTTGAGCTGTTAGACTTTGGAATGCTCTCTCTGTCTCTTGTATCCCTGACTCTACAAGCATGTATAAATTTATATGCAATCTGAATAAACATTTCGCTACTCAACTCCTTATATAATACCTCTGTAGACATAAAAAATGCATTTGGCGGTCCTTTTTGTTTAAATTACAGTATGCCTTGTTTGGAAGAATAAGATTGTAAACAAATAGTTGATCCTATCACTGAATACAATCGTTAAACCATAGTTCGAACTGAAACATCACAGACGGAAAAGTGCTATTCTTTTTTACTAAACGAGGAAATGTTATTTAAGATTTTAAATTGAGAAAAACAGAAAAAAACAGATGTTGGTGCTTGTTTATATAGAATCGATTTTTTTAAAATATGTTGTTTTACGCAAAACCAACAATACTTACTTAATTTGAAAATTATTTATAGTTAAAAGTAATTGGACGGAAAATTGGAGGAAATGGCAATTTCCCTAGATGTGATCATCTGTAGGATTGTGAATACAGGGAACATACTTATATCCGTTTTCGGTGCTTTAATAGTGACGTTTTGTTTTAGATGATAGCAATAGAATTTTTTTAGTAAAAAAAAGTAGCAGTTGTTTTACTCCATGAATTTTCATAAGTTTTGGATATATTACTATTTTTAACATGACAATTAAGTAAGTACTGTTTGTTGGCTTAAACCCACACATTTAAAATATCTGCCGACTTATAACAGACACATAGATGTTTGAATGACTTAAAAAAACTCAACATTAAACAAACGTTAAAAATCAGCATTGAAACACTGCTTAAAGACGTGTACAGGCAACTAATGATAATTGTAAAATAATCAAGTCACATATCATTTTTTTAATTTACATTTGTTTTAATTTTTATCGAAAAAAAACATTTAATTTACCTTCGCATTTTGGTCGCAACGTTTCAATATTTGAAAGTCTAAAACCAAGAGACAGCCAAAATACGCGACACAAACGAACCACTTTGAGCAACTGAAGAGTTTTAATTGCCAAGGTTTCTATTAATGTTGTGGTTTAAATGTAGAAAGGAGAACAAGAGGGTTTGGAAACAGAAAATAAAATATATATTAACAGAAAATACAGAAACGTATATCGGTTGAGTGGGACTCCGCTCAAGTGGAAGGACAAAGTAAGGACAAAGGATATTTTAGTCTCAGGTTCAGACTGCTCAATAGCAGAAACTGGTTACTGCAAGTGACGTAAGGAATAGTCGATCGTCAGAATGTGTAGGTGTTCCAACCCAACAATTAAGGAGAAAAAAGACATTTAAGAATATTGTTTCTGATTAATAATGGATAGGCTGAATAATCCTCTCTCTTCTCCAGCTCTCTTTCTCGCTCCTTATTTCCTGCAGGACAGAAGTGCGGAATATAAACTAGATAGGTGTAAGTTCGATTCCTATTTCGAGATTAGTGGTAGTCTAGCAGCACTGAAGAGCTGTGGTACAGCGAAACAGTTTGTAGATGACTATTTAATCTCCCTTGGGTAAAGCACTGTCGTAAGATGATTTCACTAGTTGCTAACTTAGCATAAGGCGATGTTCTTTGCTTGTAAATAAACAAAGGAACAATTTGAGAAAATTTTATACATAAAGACATTTAATAGTATCGGTTGCGGGCATTGATCTGATGACCCAGGATACAGAACTACTGACTATTAACTAGATGGTTCTAGGTTCGATCCCTTGTTCAGGATGGGTACTCGCCTAGTTGCACTGAAAAGCTGTTAATTATACAGCGAAACTGTTAGTCCATGGATGACTATATATATATATATATATATATATATATATATATATATATATATATATATATATATATATATATATATATATCCCTAAAACCTCTGGCTTTGATGGAGGGGAGACTAAAGCTGCTATTGTTTCATATCTTAAAACAGCACTGGGAGACATAATTACAAATATTTTTCATATGTTTGACCCCTCCCCCTCTTTTGAAAATAGGGTACGATTATGAGTCTCTCTAGCATCAAATAATCCTTATACACTGTGAATTTTACTTTATGTATGAAAACCAAAGAGGGGAGATATAACATATGAGAAATATTTGGAATCAAGTCTCCCCTTGCTGTTATTTCAGATCATTTGGAACCATAGCAGCAAGGTTTAGTCTCCCCTCTATCAAGGCCAGGGTTTTTGGGGAAATATCAGATATTTTGTAATTCATATGCAAAACTAGGAAAACACATAATTATGATGGATAAAGTTAAGGTAATGTGTGTAGGTAAAGGTGCAGTATCTTTGCATTCTAAAAAGTCTTTAAAAATTACTGGTATTACAGGTGTATGGAAAACAAAGATAACATTTAAAATCCAGTAGTTTCCAAAATATAAAGATATAGTTTTAAAAATATGAAGATATAGTTTCCAAAATATGAAGATATAGTTTTCAAAATATGAAGATATAGTTTTCAAAATATGAAGATATAGTTTTAAAAATATGAAGATATAGTTTTCAAAATATAAAGATATAGTTTTAAAAATATGAAGATATAGTTTCCAAAATATAAAGATATAGTTTTCAAAATATGAAGATATAGTTTTCAAAATATGAAGATATAGTTTTCAAAATATGAAGATATAGTTTTCAAAATATAAAGATATAGCTACCAAAATATGAAGATATAGTTTTCAAAATATGAAGATATAGTTTCCAAAATATGAAGATATAGTTTTCAAAATATGAAGATATAGTTTTCAAAATATGAAGATATAGTTTTCAAAATATGAAGATATAGTTTCCAAAATATGAAGATATAGTTTTCAAAATATGAAGATATAGTTTTCAAAATATGAAGATATAGTTTCCAAAATATGAATATATAGTTTTCAAAATATGAAGATATAGTTTTCAAAATATAAAGATATAGTTTTCAAAATATGAAGATATAGTTTTCAAATGGTGGAACAACATTTTTATTTTAATTTAACGTAAAATTGACTCCAACATTATAACTAGGGAGGAAGGGGATCTATTATTTTTTATGCGTGGTGTATATTTGATAATTGTACCTTGGATGACGAAACAAAACCTACCTTAAAAAAACTTGTTTTCTATTATTTTCGAGTGTGCTGAAAACGAATATCGCATTTAAATGTTCCGTAAATAATTATTTTTCTATGTATTGAGCAATGTAATTCTTTATGTTATAAATATTGTTGTATGTGCAAGCGCAGAATTTTATAAATATTCGAAAAATACTTATTTACGGAAATTTTAAATGCGATATTGGTTTTCAGCACCCCCGAAAACCTATGGAAAACAATTTTTAAAGGTAGGTTTTGCATCGATCTACAAGGTCATAATAAATAGAACCTCTAAAAGAGAACAGCTGCTAGCGAAAATGTGTGGCCATAAAGTGAGTGTTCATACTTCGTTTAATTAATATAGAGAAGTGATCACGATTTTATGAAACAATCATTGTTTCATACCTTGGAAACTACTCATTTTCTGGAATTTTGAAGGTTATTTCCGTTTTCAGCACCCTTTGAGATCAATAGTAATGTTAATTTAAAAGGATTTTTTTAGGGTGGAAAATACTGCACCTTTAGCGAAACATTTTATGGCTGTAAAAATGTGTCAAACACAGACTCTGGATGATCGGATGATTCCTTTAATATGCGACCTTAGGGACAAATGTCACATAGCTCACTACATAAGTCAGGTCATAAGCTTTCTAACTAGCCTTTTTTCGTTAAATTCTGATTATTAGACGCTGATATTTTCGAAATTCATATATATATATATATATATATATATATATATATATATAGTAATTTATAAAATATATATGGCGATTAAGCTACACTGAATATTCGGCGTTTCATCCACTATAGGATTCGTCAGGCTTATGCGCGAATTCTGTGGTTGTTTCTCGTTTTTATATATGTTGAGGATTTTTAGTTAGCCAATCAGCTTTCTAGTGTCCACCGCGCCCCTTCCTATCAGCCAATGAGCATGCATTTTATCGAACAAAAGATCTGTTTTAGAACTAGGTTAGTGGTTTAAGGTAGACGTTTTTCTCCCTTTTTTATATATATAAATATACCTATGTGTACACACACACATGCCCATATACATACACATACATATATATATACATATATGTGTGATCTTTTATGTATATTCATGTTTATTTAATTTATTTATTTGTTTGTTTTCTATTATTATTGTTAGTTTTAAAGCTATTTTGTATCGCTATCCTAGAGTAAGTTTTATTTTGTGAACACAGTTGTTTGCTATGTCTCGTCTACAGTTTAATAGATTTGGGGGTTCTTAAATTACTAACTAGCTCTACCTACGTATTGAGCACTTTTGAAGTAAATACTTAAAGTTTACGCAGAAATCTATACTTTCGTATATTACAATTATGTGAGTAAATGAAGTAGTTATATATATATATATATATATATATATATATATCAGAAATGGTAATTAGCAAAAAACTGAAGAAATGCTCATTACTATTGCAGAGCAAATAATGATTTCTATAAAAGCTGATGAAGTTAATGGGTCGTTGATACGATTCGGTAACTGAAACATTTGTAACTAAGCAGATAAAACAGTAATAATAATAATAATAATAATAATAATAATATATATATATATATATATATATATATATATTTATTTCATCAGTGGTGAAAAAAACCCGGACTAGAGTGCTCCATGTGTAGCCAGAGCAGTATATATGAAATTTATTGCTGTGAGTCCAGAATGAATTCACATATTGTTTCCGCTATGAAGATATTTTCTGAAGATGAGGAGAGATCAGACCAACTTCGTCAAAATTCATAGATGGACTGAGTTTTAATACCAATCTATATATACCATCAGTTTCAAGCCTAACATGAAAGGGATCAGTTAATGTTAAATAATATTAGGCTCTCGTCAGCCATATTATTTTCTATTTGAGAAACAACCAGGATCGCACACATTATCTATAATGATGTTTATTTTTAATTATTTATGGCGTATCTGCCCCTATTTCTATATATTTTATTTTAATATCCATTTTTCAATTTTTTATTTAATATATTTTTTAGTAAATATATGTTTAAGTTTATTTTGTCTTATTCTGTTCTTAATTGACATGCCTTCCGGTCTTAATCGGTTATTTCTGACCGGTCCAAGAGAGGTAATTAATGTATCCTATGAATTCTTTAAACTTTTGGTCCCCTCTCTTTTATTTTAATTAAAGGGCGGTAACTCATGAATCTTTGCTTTTATACTTTATTATATTTTTATATTTCCTCATATATATATATATATATATTATTATATTTTTATACGTTTTTAATTTTGATTAATTAAAATTAGTATTTCATACGCTGTTATTTTATTTTTATGTTTGGTTACTATATATCTGGGTATATATAAATGATATCAGGTTCTAAGTGACCTTATAGTCAGGGTATTCTTATATAAACTATTTTCATTTCATTAACTGAATTATAATGTGTTTATGGTATTCTTTTATATAGCCGAAACATATCCTGACTATTTAATTAAAAATTGCCTAAATATCTGTTTTTACTTTTGCTAAATTATTTTATGCTTAATTTGACTGCTTTTAGAATACTCTTTAAGAATTTCCTTTATGTAGGGTCTTAGTTTGTTGTTCGGCTATTCCAGTTTATTAGGAGCGTTTGTTTCCTATGTATACAGGACTTAAGGCATTCACTGCGGACGTTCAAACAGATCTTTTGGGGGTCATTTCTAGTCTTTATAATATGGGGTTTCTCCGAATGACAAAGGGGGCACCGTTTTGAGGCTGGTGAGTATGCCGGTCTTCTCTTTATGTCCTATCATTTAATGCTGAATGGTGTTCCGTTTTCTTTTAATTGTAATACTCGAGCAGCTTATGCTGTCTTCATCCTTGTTTTCCCCTGCATAATAGTTCCTTTAGGGTAAAAACAAGGATAAAGACAGCATTATATATATATATATATATATATATATATATATATATATATATATATATGTAACATTGCATTCCTTAAAAAATAAAGTAATTAAACGAAAAAAGACACGTGCATAGAAACAGTAAAAAAGTACTCGAGCTTGGATCGAAACCAAAACCCAAGGACAGTGAGTCAAGAATTATAGCAATTAGACCAGCTTGCCACGATTTTTAAGAAGTGTTTTCATACTTTCTAATTCTTAGCATAAGGAAGCTATCATGTGAATGATTGGCGCATACGTGAAACAGTTGACAAACAAAATATAATCTAATGACGCCCAATACGAACTTTTTTATTTTGACCCCCTTAGCAGCCCTTTTTTCGGATGAAAACCGATAAAAAAGTTTTCCACATGCCTGATTACATTTTATACAAAATTTGAAGTTTATGGGTTAAAAATGTGTTGAGTATATAGGTTGAGAGTGGTCTTTATAACACCCACTCATACACACACCTTCTTATATATATATATATATATATATATATATATATATATATATATATATATATATATAGACTTGTTTATAATATACTGAATTTTACTGGTTACGTATAATTCAGAAAATTTCATATATCAATGCATTTTTCAGTCAAAGATGACTTAAAATATAAGCTACAAAATTATCATATTTCATAATTGAGCATTCATATACTGTTTTAACAAAACCAAGACTTCAGAAAATGAATTGATAGCAATAAAAAGTGTATTTCATTGTTAAAATTGTTTCAAGAGTAGTTGGACAATTTCAAGCATTATGGCGTTTGAAAATTTTCACAAAACCAGCCTTTCCTCAGATTTCTTGAATAAAAAACACTTTAACAATAGAACATTATTTAAAGAAATTTCCCTTAAAGGAAAAGAAACACGCGAAAACATTTATCCTGGACGGATCCTTGTCAAGAGCTTATTGATTTTTTTTCACACAAACATCACCACATTATCAAGGCAAATCGGCCACTCGAGGATAATGGGTAAAGAGTGTACAGTAGAAATTGGACAATATAGTAATCATTAGTAATGTAAATTTGGTAAATTTGTAAACTTATATGGAACGGTTCATCAAGAACTTGTTTACGTTAGACTTGAAGACAACCATAGTGTAATCAGCCGGAAAGCAGGAAAACAGAAGACAATTACACAGGCGTGCTGTTCTAAGAAAGAAGCTTTGTTCATTGAATCTACGTTTAGGTTTAGGCACACATAAAGAGTGGGGGGAATTATTGATAGTGTTTTCAGCTAGACGAGTGTTCCTTGTGAAAGTTTTTTGGCGAGGGGGGACCATAGATTGAAGCTCAGTCGAACACTTTCCATGAAAATAACGATACATCAGAGACAAACTCGCAACATCTCTTCTGTGAGATAGAGGTTGCAGGGAAGAGAAAAGGACATCTACGATGCTACGAAGTCTATTTTGAACTCTATGAAGGCAGGACAAGTCCTTTCTAGCAGCTCCTGCCCAGATGTGGCAACAGTATTTCATCCTTGGACGTACCTGGATCTTATATAGATAGAGAATTGCATCAGCAGTGAGATATCTTCTGGAGCGATAGAAAGATCCCACCATCTTTCCAGCGACCTTGGCAACAGACTTGATGTACGTGTTCCATTTAAGATCAGAAGTAACGGTCAAGCCCAAAAGCTTGTCAAAACTTGAGGCCTCCTGAAGACGAGAGCCATTCATTTCAATTGATGCCAGATGTGGATCAGAATGTTGATGATATAAAGATAGAAGCTTGGTTTTAGATGCATTAAAAGTAACCAGCCACTCCTTTCCCCATTGTACCACGTGCTCAAGATCAGAGGAGAGAGAATCGGAGAGAACTTGGTCGTTTACTGTCTTACATGTGCTACCATATAAAGTAGTGTCATCAGCATAAATGTCTACAAATGATATAAGGATGTGATTTGGAAGATCATTAATGTAGATCAGAAAAAGAGTTGGGCCCAGGATGGACCCCTGAGGGACTCCAGCATTAATACTGTGAGCTTCTGATTTTTGCCCTTCAACTACTACTCTTATGAACATTGAATGAATATGAATATTAATATATCACCTAATTTTCGTATGATTATTTAAAAAGCTGTCATATGAAGTTAACACTTGTTGTAACCTCTTTTCTTGGCCTTCGGGACAAGATCACAGTGTAGTATCTGTTCCGGCAGATGCTGCAAGCAAAGACTAGCTATGACTAGCAAAGACCATCTGTGGGGTTATCCCCACATATCTGAACTTGGTCAAGGTAGGGATCACCCTACGACCACAATTACTATCCAGCTCCCATTACCCACCTCTCGGGAGCAGGATCCCCCTTTCCCTCCCCCTCCCTCCATCTCCACATTAAAAAACGGCCTTCTGCCTAATTTGCTCAGTGGGGAAGCAAATAAATACAACACAGTGTAGTATCTGTTCCGACAGATACTGCAAGCAAAGACCATATGTGGGGGTAGCCCCACATATCAGACCTTGGTCAATGTAGGGGCAACCCTTCATACCAACAGTTACTATCCAGCTCCCATTTCCCACCTCTCGGGAACTGGTCCCCTTTTTCCCTCCCCCCTCCCTTCACTCCTCACATTAAAAATTGGCCTTGTGCCTTATTTGCTCGGTGGGGGAGCAAATAAATACCCATAGTGTACTATCTGTTCTTCAGATGCTCCACTTCAATTTCTTGTTCTCTGTCAGTGGAGGAGAAATCCTTCACGACTGAGACAATTTTTATTTTTGTTCCTTTTCTTCATGTTAAAAAACGACCCTGGTGTCTAACTCTGTCCGGTGGGGAGGCATTGTAAATAGGAACTTCTTATGACAGGTGAGTATTATGGGTTTTTTTCTGAACAGTTCTCATTTTGCAAGTAAAAAAGAGAAAATAAAGACATTGAGTTAAGTACCATGATAATTAGGCCGACATAACATGAACTTTAAAAAGTGTTTTCCCAAACCTACTATTTTTTCACATAATGGATCTTTCATATGAACCATTCACGCATGCGCAGTCGTAGAACTGTTAGCAAAAAATTATTATTATTTTGACTCTTTAAGTAAGAGTCTTCCGTATGTCTGAATACCCTTGGTACGATATCTAAAGTCTGTAGATAAAAAATCCGTTGAGTATATAGGTTGAGATGTGTCCTCGCACGTACATATTTTCACTTTTATAGATAAATAGATTATTATAAACTCAAATTGTCTTGCGAGAGCGTTGGAACCGTTAATCCACTTCTGCACTACAAGTCCAGGCTAACGACTTCCGGTTACAATAATTCTGCCCAAACATGAATAAATAAAACAAATTATAAAATCTTTTTTAAATCAACAATTTTCAGGATCGCCTTATTTCTTATTTTATTTAGTTTTACACAGATTTATACATTTTATTTTTCAACATTTCAAACAATATATATAAATAAAGAAAACAGAAAATCAATCAATGTATTAATCAATCAATCTATCTATCTATCTATCTATCTATCTATCAATCACATGAAATGAACCACTCCTCATATCACCCTATGCAAACAATATGCAAACAATATGAAAACAATGATATCGTCATTTGAGAAGTAAACAGTTTTAAATAAGCAGAAACTCTTTTTCAAAAAAAAAAAAAAAAACTTTAAAAAAATTAATAAACACTTTTTATTTGTTTCAAACAGTATATATATATATATATATATATATATATATATATATATAGACAAAAATTAAAACAATATAAATAGAACTTTTTATAATTTGAAACCATATAAACCTTTTATATTTTATCTTAAAACAATATAACTAGAATATTTTACAATTTTAAACAATCTAAATGGTTCATATTTTTAATTTTAAACAATATATACAGAACATTTTGATTATACGAGAAAAGACTTCCCGATACAACTATATACGTTTTTAGCGTCCCAAATTTTTAAATGGATTATTTCGATTGTATTTTCGTTGCACGTTGAGATCTTTTTCAAAGAAAAAAGAAAATTGTTTTTTTAATGTGAAAAAACAAAAAACAAAACACTACTTGATAAATTTATATAATTTGAAAAACTATTTTGTATTTTCACGAGCTAACCAACCTCCTAAAAAGAGATCTAAATTTACTTTTTTTTGGTTAATACGTTTCAAGAGTCTTGAAAGATATTAAAAATTAGGAATTGAAAAAATGGTAATAAAAATTTAACATTTAAGAGTAGGGATCACTTTTCTATATAAATTTCACGTAAAATGGGCACCAACTTCTTGGTTACATAGCAGTAAACGATACAGGGAATCGTCAATATTTTTTCAAGTTTGGTGGCGAAAGGGGGTAATAAAAGAAAACGGTGGGGTGAGGTACTAATTTTCAAACATTTTTAAAATACGTAGAGACCCTTAAAAACGTTCTTTTCCTTTTTTTTAATATTATCCTTGAAAAACGTCTCACTGTTAAATATTACTTTATTAAATATTTTTCTCGATTTTTATAAAGCCATTTACACACACACACAATAAACTGGGATGGACCTGTTCACTCCACACTCCCTCCTTGTATTATTTTATTTAATCTTTTTTCACTTTTTTAAACAGATTACACCTCTATTATAAAAAAGATTTGCATTTAATCTAAGGGCAATAATGATCTTTATTATCTTATTAATTTCGTATTGTTTTTACTTTTTTGCAATATTTGTTTCCGCACGGGCGCATTCAATTTTTCGCGTTTATACCTCAATTTTGTATACTGCCTTGCATTTTTATACATTAATTCTGTTTATTCCCTAATCCCTAGCTAGGTAGTACGTATACTGACCCAACGCGTCAGGGGGGTAATCTTTTAAAAAATTTTTTTTTTTACATTTTCACCCCAAACAAGGCACATTGCAACTTTGGTGTAGGGGGCTACTATCAGGGGCAACAACTACTGGGGTACTATGTAGGGATTTGAGCAGCAAGATGTTGGTTCACGTTGTACTTGAACTTCTACATGTCAGTACAGTTGGGGAAGCAGGGACCTGGTATGGGATTCCAAAGTCTAGCGGTTCTGGGGAAGAAAATAATTGAGTAGAAATATCTTTTACATATAGGGATCTCTCCTGTTTGGGGGTGGAATTTTGCAGCCTGTCGAGTCTGTCGAGGATGTTCACATCGTGGGGCCACAAGTGCTTGCAGTTCGTCAGAGCACACACCATTAAAATACTTGTAGAACAGGCAGAGGGATGCAACGTTTCGTCGATGGGACAGGCTGAAGCTTAGATGCCAGTTCAGGACCTATCAATCTAATATATATCATATACAGTGAGACGTTTTCAAAGATAATCTTTAATCTATGATATAAAGCTGAATATGTGTGTGTGTATGTGTGTGTGCGTGTGTGTGTGTGTGTGTCTGGTCACGAATAGGCTTTTATTATACCATATTTCTTTTTTTTTATATATGGTTGACTATTTTTAAAATCTGATTACATATAATGATAGAAGATGTATAGAGACACAGGAATGGGTATTTTTGATCTGGCAAACGGTGGTTCATTAAAATTGTGGGGTCTGCGTTCGCGCCTGGTCCATAAAGTATAGAAATATAAAAAATTAAAATTAAAAAAAAAAAGTTTAGAAGTGTTTCTGACATAGATGTATATAAGAATACTTTGATAAGTATGTTTTAACTTTAATAGGGATGGTATAATAAAATTGTGGGGTCTGCGTTCGCGCCTCACCTCCATAGAATGGAAATAGGCACAAACTTTAATAAAGACTTTTCATATCTATCTGCGTAAGTATACTTTGATAATTATGTTTCAGTTTGAAGAAATATGGTATAATGAAATTATGGGGTGTTCGTTCGCACCTGCCCTCCATAGAATGGAAATATGTCACAACGTTTAACAAGGTTTTTTTTTAATATAGATCCACAGAATATTGTGATAAGTGTTTCAGTGTGAACAGGTATGGTATAATAAATTATGGCGTTTATCTATTTTATTTTTATTTTTACCATATTTTGCTTTGGTTTTGATAGCCCCAAATTCGAAGTTATCTCTTTACAACCCTTCCTTTTCATAACCTATCATACTTTCATAAATCAGAGTCCATTTTCTCTAGGCTCTTTTTTGAACCCAGTCAACGATGGGTACTTTTGCCATTATATATATATATATATATATTTATATATATATATATCTGTGTGTGTGTGTGTGTGTGTGTGTGTGTGTGTGTGTTGTGACAACTTTGGTCTCACCATCAGTACAAAGAAGACAGAAGTTATGTACCAACCCGCACCAGGAGATGCATACCATGAACCCGGGATCACTGTCAAAGGACAGAAGATCCATGCTGTGGAGCAATTCACCTACCTTTGCAGCAGCCTCTCCCGCACCGCCAACATTGACATTGAGGTTAACCATAGGATCTCCACAGCGAGCAGTGCATTTGGAAGACTTAGAGACAGTGTGTGGAAGAGGAGAGGCATTACACTCGCAACCAAACTGAAAGTATACCGAGCGGTCGTCCTGACAACCTTACTCTACGCCTGCGAAACTTGGACGCCATATAAAAGACATGAAAAACAGTTGAATGGCTTCCACCTCAGATGCCTCCGTAATCTTCTCAACATCCGCTGGCAAGACAGAATTCCTGACACAGAAGTCTTGAAGCGCGCGGGGCTCCATACCATCACCACCATAATCCGCAAAACCCAGCTCCGGTGGGCAGGCCATGTCTATCGCATGCACGACAGCCGAATCCCCAAACAACTTTTCTATGAGGAACTCAGCCAGGGAAAGCGGAATGCAGGGGGCCAAAAGAAACGATATAAAGACTGTCTGAGAACGTCCCTAAAAGACTTTGACATCAGCCCCCAGTCTTGGGAGAGTCGCTCTGCTAAACGTTCGGCCTGGCGTTGCGTCATCAGCCTAGGAGCCGACAGGGAAGAGAATCAACGCATGACACACGACCAGCAGAAGCGCAAGAGGAGGAAGGAGAGAGCTGCCGGTTCACAGCCTGCCGATACCGCCTTCACGTGTCCAGAGTGTGGAAGAGTCTGCCGAGCACGGATTGGCCTCATCAGCCATCTCAGGACCCACAAACCCCTGACGCCGAATTGATTGATACCTTGGTCATCGTCGATTTCGACGGTCGAGCAAGAAGAAGAAGAAGAAGTGTGTGTTACTCTAGGCTTAGATCGCTTTAGGCGCTGTATGCATCGCGCCGAGTAATAGAAATTCCCAGGTTGATATCTGGGGGCGCTTTAATTCACTTGGAGAAATGCATCCCCAGTCTTTGTTAAGACATACATCTATGAAATAAAAAAAAAAACTTATATAAAAACCCGCGGTCTAAAATATGCTCTGTCTTGTGGCAGTCATCTGCACCGACAAAGATTAGCAGTAATACCAAAAAGTGCGGTTGCTGCTTTATTATTTATTATTAAACACTTATCATCTGTGTGAATTCTGAACAACTTAGTTGTTGTGGCAGAACCTCAAAAATCGACGAGTGAGTCAATTTGTATATATATATGTGTATATATTTTGAAAATAATTTCTGACGAGGACGCATCACAGACCGCCTGAAACGCGCGTAAAAATGATTTCAATGACTTAAAAACATTATTACAATGATCCAAACATAATTCTCAATGAAAAACCAAGACACGGAATAATACAATAATGTTAAAAAATACACATTGTTGGTGACTACTCCATTATTTAAATATATATATATCGGTGGAACTGCTGTCCATCAACGCGTTGGGTCTAGGTTTAATCCTCGGCTTGGGAGATGTGCTAATCTAGCGGCACTGATGATTTGTGATACAACGAAACAGGACTGTATGTCGATGACTACACACACACACACACACACACATATATATATATATATATATATATATATATATATATATATATATATACAGTTATATAAATGCAACTTTGCCTGTGTGCATGAGTTCGTTCATATAAGATTGCAAAACGGCTAAATAAATTTTCTTTAATATTTACACAACTTCATTGTATAAGTCTGGGAGTGATCCTTAGTTTTGTCCTAGAATACCCCAGAAATTACCGATAATCGATAATCGAAAACGTTATTCTTATTTATCTATCATTGGTAAAGTCACTTTTTCCAGGTCGCGCTTAGCAACAATTATAGAACAACGGGCCGTGAAAATTCTACCGTTTTTTTATAGCGTGTTATTTTATTTATTTATTTTTGCATGACGTGGTCTGTAGGCTCAAACCCCGCACGAAAATTTCGTTTTTTTTTCGTAAACTAGAAAGAAGTTTATATAATATAATTTTATAAAAGAAACAGCAGGTTCTCTCGATGTAGAATAACATATATTTTAGACTAAGTTATTGCATGGAGGCATGTGAAGCTTCCTTCCTGGCAATTTCACGGATTTCGATGACAATATAAACATAGGAGTGTGAAATATTCGTTGATCATCATTCAATCCTGGGCAACGCCGGGTCTCCCTGCTAGTAAATTAAATAAGTTCAAATTTCTTGAGTTAAAACAAAATCTTTCAAAATATCTTATTCATCAAAATAGGAGAGGAGGTGACCGATAAGATGCGTGACGTGTAGCAATAGTCATATTGGAAACGAAAAATTATGGGATATCTAAGTATAGAAGTGGGGACAGAAATGCGCAGAGAGAGAGAGAGAGACAGAGAGAAATAGAGAGTGAGAGAGTCGTAGGAGTGCCCAAGTCCCTGTAATATTACCCACGTTTACAAGTGCCCTTTTAGAGAAATGTATTATAGGCCTCTGCCCTACCTAGACAGTGTTCATTATTTTCTTTTCACTTGAGTATTTGTCATGATAAAGTTTTCTGCCCATCACTGGGTGGGAATGGGGGCGTTACAAATATGATCTTCACCTTTGTCAAAAATCGTAATCTTTTCTGTTAAAACGTTGTGAAAATAGTAGTTTGAAAGAATTTAAATTGTCAATAACCATCTTCAAAAATATCAAAACTATAAAATCACAAAACTATAAAATCACAAAAATATAATATCACAAAACTATAATATCACAAAACTATAATATCACAAAACTATAAAATCACAAAAATATAATATCACAAAACTATAATATCACAAAACTATAAAATCACAAAACTAAAAAATCACAAAAATATAAAATCACAAAACTATAATATCACAAAACTATAAAATCACAAAACTATAAAATCACAAAACCATACATACACATCTGTTGGCTATTAGAAAGATGATGTTCGAATTTAACTTTTCTTTTCCTAGTCTGGAAAAAGTAAAATTATTCAATTTCCATCGACATAAAAAGAGAAAGCTTATTTGTTTCTTGTCAATCGATTCAGTAATTCCGAGTCTAAAATCGAACAGGTGCGACACAAAAGAACCACTTTGAGCAATTGAAGAAATTTTATGGTCAACATTACAATTATGTTTATTTTTTTACTTAATTTCTCTTCTTGAACTTTAAACAACGACAGCCATTTTAAAATTGATGTCGTCTCTGACTGGTAATGACGAATATATATATATATATATATATATATATATATATATATATATATGATTGCAACGTCTTGTCAGACGAGTGCTACTCCCTCAGACATTTAAAATCCATGAGCCCAAATGCCTGAGGGAGTATCTATACAAATATGATGTTACAGAGTCTTAGCTTTGTACGACAGCTAAGTCTCTCTCTCGGTTCAAAATGTTGAGATCCAGCAACAAGCAAGAGCAAGATAGCCAGCAACAAATTAAACTGCAGACCAGCTTAATGCGGGTAATGGTCTTCCGCTTTATGTTTTTTTTTAAATCAGAGATTTGCTTCTCCTAGAAAGGCTGCCTTCACCATGGCTTACGGGAGCCCTCTCCACCCCAATACACATATACACACACACACACACACACACACACACACACACACACACACACACACACACACACAAATATACACGGTGCTAGTTGGCCGTTGACCCAGAAAAAGAGTTCATTCGCCCTTTATATATATATATTTATAAGTGTGCATAATTCATGATATGTGCACAGTATTTCTTAAAAGTACAAAATAAAAATAGAAACAAGAATGGAATAGAAATGACAATGGAAATCGGTGTTTAAACATCTGCTGTGATATCCAAAATTTTAATATCAATATCAATATCAATATATAGGGAGAGCGTGAGGGAAAGAGAGGGAGAGAGAGGGAACGAGAGAAAGAGAGAGAGAGAGGGGGGAGGGAAAGGGTTAGTGTAGATGTCATATTTTTGACAGGTACAGGGTTCATTAAAAATTTTCGTAGCTGTTATACGTCGACTTGTTTACAATGGTTTGTTGTTTTTTGATAATACATATGTTGCACGCGCATATACGCATATATGCATATACATACATATGTACAATTCTACACATCCATATACAGACACATACGCACACACATATATAAACATTGAATATGCAGACATACATGGATCTATATGCAGACATACACACACATACACACAACTGTTATATACATATATACACTCACAAATATATATAGATACATATATATATATATATATATATATATAACCACACACCTACACATATACATATATAGATCTTCAGTAAGAAGTAGATGTACATATACATGCATACACATAAACATACACACGCATACACATACACACGCATCTACCCCTATACACGTATATACAATTACATAAATATAGACATTAATAAAAATATAAACATACAGACATATATAGACACACACACACACACACACACACATATATAATATGAGAAAAGAGTTAAAAACATATTTAATCTGAAAAGGAAACACTTGATAAGTGGATAGTCCTTAATCCGCGGAGTTTCAAAGAAATACTTTCCTTCTCATCCGAGGGTAGGAATTAGCAAAATGCGGGATCGGATTTTGCATACAAAAGTATTTGATGAAACAGCAAGTAATTCAAAGATCTTACTTGATAACAAAAAAGTGAAGCAGAGGGAATATGGTGAAGAAAAAAGTGATTACACATGAATGGATAGTCTGGTGAAAGATAAATAATCCAGCGACAGTAAAATCTAAATATATAACTTCAAGAAACTTAATTGAATTTCCATTTGCACAAGTAAAATTCAAGGAAATCCCGTAATTGGAAGATGATCCAAAATAATCCAAGGACCGAAATCCATGGAATAATTCACAAATATGTACAAGGGAAAAGGGGTAAAATTCCAATAATATTAATAAAAGAAAAATAAGAATAAGATATGCTTATTACACTGCTGCCGAGACATAAATATTATATATTTATATATTTATTTTATATATATACACAGACATCTATATATTTTTATACTAAATAAACAAGGTAAAGTTAGGATAGATAAATAATAAGTAAATAAATAAGTAAATACATGGGTGTAATTAATAATGCGAGGTTAAATGGACGTATCGTTAAGTTCACATACATACGAGGTGGGCCCTTAACACGGTGCTTTGGGTATATATATATATATATATATATATATATATATATATATATATATATATATGTATATATATAAATATATATATATATATATATATATATATATATATATATAATTAGCTTTATATAAAAGGGAAAAGAGAAAGACCAATTCCAACATTAGGAGGAATAGAATTCACCAGACTAAATCTTCCACGGAAGACCCCCCCCCCAAAAAAAAAATATTTGGAGAAATATGGAAATTTAAAGGACTGCTACAAACTATACTTTTGCATCTCTTGGAGATTAATACTACTACATAAAGCTGTTATGACGATTCGATGGACCTGTACCTCGTGTTCATAAACGAGAAAGTATGTATTCAACTTTCTAGGCCAAGCCTGTCTATATAAACATAAACTTGATGGCCTTCTAATCGAACTTCAAGAAATTTAAAGTTTTAAGGTGGACGCTTGAAACTACCGTTCCTAGTGAAGCAATCCTTTAATTTGAAACCACGGGCCTTTTGTTCACCGAACTCTTACGCTTTCGCGGCATAATATACATCTATTTATTATTTTAATACGGATATATGTATGTGTATGCGTATATATGTGTGTGTACATATTTTTTTTTACACAATGATCACCACTTATCAAGGCCCGGAAGCCACTCAGGGATAAGGGTTATTGCAAGTACGTTACGTTAGTGTGGAGATTTGATGAAGTGTTTACTACAGGGGGTGGTTCATTAGGAATTTGTTAACATTGGACTTGAAGACATCCAAGTTGTAGTCCGGTGGGAAGCAGGCAGACGGAACATATATATATATATATATATATATATTCTCTATTTTACTTTATTTTATACGAATCCACTCACCCCTCACACCTCAACTCCATTTCCTGCTATTTTAAACCCCCTCCCACCTGTCTGTATCCCTTTCTTTTACGCACCCTTAATAATTAGAATTAACAGTATTTACATTATTATTATTGGTAATGGTTGTGGTGATATTGAAGGTAGTGGTAGAAGCATTGTTACTATTGCCTTTATTATTATCATTATTATTACTGCACTGTTGTTAACGCGATTACTATTGTTAGTATTGTTATTGTTTTTATCATCATTATTATTGTTATAATCTTCATTATAATTGATATCATTATTATCACTCCCGTCATTGCTCCCATAATTGCTGCCATTATCCCCATCTTCACGTTTATTAACAGTAATTTTGAATTTAATTTTATCACAACTAGTGGTAGCATTATATTTAATGTATAATTTTAATGTTTACTTTTGATTTTGCCTTTATTTTTATTTTATTTATCTTATTTTATTTTTCTTAATATTAAACTTTTTTTCATATCCAATTTTACATCTAATTTATTTTCAACTTTATTATTACAATTATTATTATTATAATTGTCATTACTATTATCTTCCGTACAATTATAATTACCCTACTATTATTTGGTATATTTTTACCACTCTCATAAGTAGCTATGGTTTCCTTACTCCCCAATTTTAACAACAATATGTATACTTAACATTTTACATCATACGCACTCATAGTCTTTGCCACCCTTATCTCCGACCGCCCCCTTATGATCATACTCCCTATATCATAACAGTAGAAACTTATAAATATATTGCAGCATATTACCTTTCAGTTTTGCAACCTTACATAACCCTCCCCCCGCCAAATTAATAAAAAAATTGCCCACTTCATAGAAAATAGACACCCCATAAACCGTTAAAATAAATTACCACACAGCAACAATACACCCCCTATTCAACCATAATACATATACCCTTTAATCTCAATACTATGTTAAAGACAATATATATTCTTATATATCATACTATATATAATAAGCTTCTCCTTATTTATTTAGAATTCATTAAAGCTTCCCACAACACTCTTAATCTTTTTCATCCCTAACGAAGCTTACGCTAGACGCCGCATCTCCCTCATACTACCTAGCACCTTCTCTACTCTTCTGATGAGAAGCAATAGGCTTCGAAATGCCCTGGCATAAAGAGTCCCTTCTATCCCCCAAATTTTGCCTGTATTCCATTAATCAATAAATGATCCATTCTATATCTACCTATATATAGTTTTGTGTCTTCATTTCATACTCTTGTTGTCCTATTATATATATAATTATATAAAGACATGTATATATTTATACCAAGTAAATAAAGTAAAGTTAGGATAAATAGATAATTATAAATAAATAAATAAGTAAATACATGGGAATAATTAATAATGCGAGGTTAGGTAGACACATCGTTAATTTCACATATATATGGGGTGGGCCCCTAACATGGTGCTTTGGGTAGTGGTTATGTATAACTTTATTTTCAGTATTAAATGCATCGCTGATACAGGCACATACACACATATAAACACATATATGCATATAAAATCAGATACAGCTGTATATGTATATATATATATATATATATATATATATATATATATATATATATATATATATATATATATGTGTGTGTGTGTGTGTGTACACATACATATACATGTATATGTCCATATTCCGGGTAATAGATTATATGAGTGTAAAGTGAATGTTACCAATACTAATTAATATATATTTATATATGTATGGCGAAACAGGAAAGGGAGGGGGAGAGAGGTCTTACATGCATAACCATACTTAACGTCCCAGTAAATTTTAGAAATCCAAACTACATTTTTCTGATAGCTGAAGAACATAGATTTAAACAGTTGAATTAATATAATTGAACTTCGCTTAAACTATCGGTACGCTTACGGTTCAAAAAGTAGGTGCAGGCTATTTTTCAAGAGAAAATTGAAATTATTATATATAAAGAAGAGAATATCATTTCTGTAAAAGAAAAAGTTCCTCATATCAAATTGTCGACATAAAAATAAGTTCTAATTACTTTAAACGGTGTTGTAGCCTTTTTATTCATTGTTTTCTATCGACAAAATCTAATAACCCTAAACCTTTACTGGTCGTTGATATACATTAAAAAAAATGTTTTTATGTGGTTATTTGATGATTTTTTTTTCATTTTTTTTCAAACTCTTATTTCCTTTGATTGAATTTTCTAATTTTTAAATGTTATTTTAGTAAAGTTATTTATGTTACTTTATATTAATAGAAAATGTCTATCCGATTTTCATTTCCCGTCTTGTAAATATTGTATTTTATTACCTAAAACCTTGTGTGCTAGCCGTTCTCTTAATTTGGCTAGTGGAAGTGTGACCATGACAAATGCCGTATTCATTAACGGATAGAATAGAGGCGTATATATTTCGTCTTTTCTTCTTATTTTATCAGTTCGTAGCTTTTAAATAAGTTTTCAGCCTTTTTTTTAGTACAGGCATTAAAATTGTTGTAGAATCCTGAAAATTCAATATGTTATTGCTATAAATTTTGAGCCGACTGCCCAGTTTTTATTGTTTTCAACTTCAAATAAACAGTTACAGCGCTAATTAGAATACACCCTACTAAACCTAGTGAATTTTAAAAGAATGCAATCTAGAGGTGAGGACACTTTAAGAGAACATTATGCAATATAATTCTGTTTAAAACATAGAAAATACTACAGAAATGTATGGAATGTTTCAGAGTACTTTTGGACTATCATACATGAAGCGAACATTAGTTTTGAAGTGGCATAACAGATACAAGAAAGACAGAGAAGTCAGTGAAGAATTATGACATGTGTGGGAGGAGTAATTAAGTCAGTTGATAAGCAAAATAAAGAATTTCATGAAAAAGGACCCTCGTGTGTCTACAGAGACAATAAGTTCTTAGTTTGATGTCAGTGTGGAAACTGTACACAAATTATTCGCGAGGAACTGAAGATGCGGAAGATTTGTGCGAAGTTTATCCAAAGGGTTCTCCATCCTTGTTGCAGACTATTTGACCAAGATGGTCATCAAGAGAGTTCTTCGCTATTCATATACTCCAGATTTTGCTCCTTGTGATTTATGGTTGTTCCCTGAGTTCAAGTAAAACCAAAGAGGTCGTCATGAGACAATTGTGGAGATGAACAAGGTTGTGACGAGGGTCATTGACACGCTCATACAATAGGACACACATGGGGACTTCCAGGAGTTGTTGGAATAGTAGAACAAAGTCATTGTAATCGAAGGAGTTTCATGTGTGTACTATCAATAAAAGTGCCCATCCGCAAAATGTCTGGAAACTTATTTTAGATACCTCGTACATTTATTTCAATTCCATTTCTTCAATGTTTTTTATCGTCTTGTATTTTATCAGAAATTTTAACCTGAAAAAGTAGAATGTGTGAAACAAATAAGTTTATGGAATATTGGATAAGGGAACATGCTCGTAGAACTATATTGAAAACGAAAGATGGGCACATACAAGTTTTGGTTATTGATGATCTATTAAGTTGCTTATCAAAAACGTTCCAGTCATCGTGGACGTGGTTTATATATTATTTTTTGTTCTCTCTAAACTTGTCTGTAGTTTATTGACTAGAAGTGAATAGTTTAACATAACCTTGGTTAATTTACGTCCATGACACTCTGTATTAACATCTTACACCTAACTTAAAGGATACGATATATGATTATATCCTTCGTCCTTTCTCCTCGATAGCCGTTCATGAACTTGTACCATCGATTTTTATCGTCTCCAGATATATCTTCCTTTGATTTCACCCGTTCAATGAGTTCTAATGGCGTTTTTAACATCTATTTTTTTCCATCTGATAAAAAGGAGGTAAATATTTCTTTATTACATTTTCACCCCAAACAAGGCGCAGTGCCACTTTGATTGCAGGGACACTATGTAGGAAGCAGTAAGATGTCTATTCAAATTACACCTGAACTTCTGCATGTTAGTACAGTTGGAGGAGCAGGAACCCGGGAGGGAATTCCAGAGTTTAGCAGTTCTAGGGAATAAACTATTAGAGTAGAAGGCTTTCTTACATCTGTGTAGGGGAGGGACTTTGCTGCTTGTCGTGTTTGAGGAGGTATTTACGTCGAGGGGATACAAGGGCGTGTACTTGTGAAACAGGCAGAGGGTAACTAAATCGAACATTACTTCTAGAATAATTGATAAAGGATGCAACAGTTACGCAGAACTAAGGTAAAAAACATCATATAGGGCCATTAGATCAGGCTTTCTGAAGATATCTTTAACGGGACCCTTTGAGGGAGCAATGTTTCTCCCCATTGGGGAGATTGAGATCCACCTAAACCCTGAGGGAGGCCGATAAATATGCTGAGATTGTCTGTTGAACATTAATTGAATTCCGGACAGCGGCAGGTGACCTATCAAAAGGGATGAGCATTGTACTTGAAGAAAAACAGACATAAATTTTATTGTTTAAAAAACCCAATGACAGAAACGTCAGAATAATGTAGAAACGAGATTTGTACTTATTGGTCTGAGAACCCGGCTCAGACGTTCGGGGTTTCTGTAGAGAAAATTCACAGAATTTGACCCCTTGGGGTCGTGCAAACGCAGAGTTGAGACTTGGTCTCAAAATTTCGAAACTATGGACTATTTGTGGAAGTGCACACACGCAAATGTCTCTGGGATTTCCCTAGAGACGTGGCTGGTTTTGGTTGGTCTGGCAGATTGCCAGACCAAACCCGCCCCTGAATATTTAAGCAAGCGCCCAGGCTTTTTTGGGCAGATTGAAGCTAATTCTCTGAGCATTTTTTGTGAAGATCTCCCGGAGGAAGACGATCACGAGCCACAGTTTCCGATGAGGTTCGAGGTCAGTTGCTGACCTGAGCGCTGGCGGCCTGACACATATCGATTTCCTGACTAAAATACACTAAATATGTTATTGTTTTTTCGCTTCCATTTGCACAGCATAGTCATTTTCTGCAACGCACCCCCCCAAACAAAACAAAATATTTTCTCTACTAAACTAAACTAAAAACCGTCAATAAATATAGGGTGCAACAGAAACATCTCCCACATTTTGACATGTGATCTTTCCAGTCGCACTCATGCAGTTTTTGAACAATCGTTAATTTGTATGGATGGAACTGTATATCAGTGTGTAGAATTTTTCTGACTGTTCGATTAGACAATCCCAAGGCCAAAGCATGTTTGCGAGTTGAACGTGTAGGAAACTGATTACAAGACAGTCTCACAGCTCGAATACTGTTTGGCGTTGAGTGCGTCGAGGCCTTCCAGGTGGCTTTTTTTGAAGTGCCAAACCTGTAGTTCTGAAATGTGTAACCCATAACTGTATTGAATTTCTATCTAGAATAGCATCATACTGCCCTAACTTGTAATGAACTCGAAAAACTCTGTGTTGCAATTACAGATTCGCCATCCTTCAAAAAGATTTCTGCAACAAAAACACAATGTCTACCAATCCAAATCATATTACTTGATGAGGATACCTGAACAATGGCGAGTTATAAGTTAAATGAAAATATTATTGGTACTAGATAAATTTATTAGAAACATATAGTTGAAAGTTTCAAATGTGGGACATATTTATGCAGCACTCTGTATTTGGAGATATGGTGCACTTGAAGTATATAATCTTTTTTTTTCCCCAAAATTACCGATTTCGGTATGAGCTACCATGAAAAAGAGAAAAAACAAACAACAAAAACAGATCATCAATCATGGAAGTTTGCCAACTTTGATTATTGCTTATTTATTAACTTGATTGAATACAATTTTCCAGTCTGCTGCTCCGACATCATCATCATCATCATCATCATCATCATCATCATCATCATCATCATCATCATCAGTTAGTGCTAGTGGCACAAATCATATGGACATTTCTCACACCATTTAGCTATATCTCACCTAGATACATTGACTCTATTCTACCAATTGTTGGCCGTAAATTCTTTGCTGTCTCTCCACCGAACTATATCCTTGCTTTGACATAGTTACCCCCCCAGTGGTGACCAGCAAACCGGGTATTGCTATATCTCTCTCTCTCTTTCTCTCTCTCTCTCTCTCTCTCTCTCTCTCTCTCTCTCTCTCTATGATTAAGGATAAAGTTAGGTGAAGTTCGTCTTGATCTGTTTATGTTTCATCGTAAATCAAGTCACGTGAACAAATTGGAATTATTGATGCACTTCTTTTCTCCGTCGTTTTCACACACTTTTTCATTTCTATAAGATTCTTTTTCAGTCATTGGACAATATGAATAGCGTTTCTCAAAAGGGCGAGTGTTACCATCGCTGTCCGCTTAATAGAAAGCTAGACACACCCGTGTAAATAGTTGCACGAATGTTTGTGGAACATCCAATAATTCGATTTGTTCGTTAATAAATACATCACATTTTGTTACCTGGAAAATTATGTTAATGTGCCAAAAGATTGCGTTTCGACGTTCGTAACTTTCGTTTCCATATTTGCTCTTTAGTCCTCACATTCCATGAGGTATGTTTCTGACAATTGGAGAAGATTTGTCGGTTTTTTAGTTGGTATTTGTCTCTATAAAATTAAGCATTGTCTAGTTCTTCATGTTTACGTGTCTTCATGTCTAGGGCGATTTCCATAACAAAAACAAAGGCAGAGTGCACCACATTTTTCTTATTCACACACACTCACTAACACGAACACAAGCACACATTCACCCCGCCTACTCATTCTCGCTCTCGTTATATATATATATATATATATATATATATATATATATATATATTTATATATATATATATATATATATATATATATATATAACTACTTAATTTACTCACATAAAATTAATATACGAAAGTATAGATTTATGCGTAAACTTTAAGTATTTACTTCAAAAGTGCACCATAGAGCTAGTTAGTAATTTATAAAATATATATGGCGATATAGCTACACTGAATATTCCGCGTTTCATCCACTCTAGGACTCTTCAGCTGATTGGCTAACTAAAATCTACATAGAAGTTGCGCATATAAAAACGAAGGACAACCCCAAAATTCGCGCATAAGCCTGAAGAATCCTAGAGTGGATGAAACGCGGAATATTCAGTGTAGCTTAATCGCCATATATATTTTATAACTTACTATATATATATATATATATATATGATGAAAATAATGGAAATAGTATTCCGACAAAATAGAGAAAATAAAAAGGAACAAACCGTATCATGTGTTCATCAACGTTTCGTCTTTATTTCGAGACTTCCTCTGGATGAATGAGATTAAGAAGCCAAAAAATATACCAGCACAAAATATTTGAAAATGTTTCACGTGCACAGTGTGACGCAGTTCTATTTCAGAGAAACGGAAAAATGATGTTGGAAATTCAAAAAAGGAGGGGGAGGGCTGGCGCTGTTAAAGAGAAGGAAATTTTAGTGACGTCATATAGTCGTTAATGTAATTTTAAAACTATGAACGCAAGTTTATATATCTTTTTCCCAATAAGAATATAAACTTGCGTTCATAGTGGCACCGTGTCTTGTTTGGCATGAAAGTGCAATAAAAATATTACATATTTTTTGTATCAAATGCTGAGCCAATTGTTATCTGAATTTTTATCTTGAGAGAAACAGATCACATTTTCTTTGACTTCAAAACTCAAT